>NC_000069.6:116795227-117057727 GCF_000001635.26 Mus musculus
AGCTGGTTGTGGCGGCACATGCCTGTAATCCTAGCATTTGGGTGGTAGAGGCACATGCCTGTAATCCTAGCATGTGAGTGGGAGAGGCAGAAGGCTCAAGGTCATTCTTACTACAGAGCAATACCGAGGTCAGCTTGAGCTATGTGAGACCCATTTAAGAAAGCAAAATAAAAACTTAAACATGGGGCTGGTGAGATGGCTCAGTGGGTAAGAGCACCCGACTGCTCTTCCGAAGGTCCAGAGTTCAAATCCCAGCAACCACATGGTGGCTCACAACCATCTGTAACAAGATCTGACGCCCTCTTCTGGAGTGTCTGAAGACAGCTACAGTGTACTTACATATAAATAAATAAATCTTTAAAAAAAAAAACAAAAAAAAAAACTTAAACATGGATGTATCTCAATTCATGATGGACAAAAAAAAAAAAAAAAAAAAAAAGAAAAGAAAAGAAAAAATGGAGAAGGTAGGGGAAGGTTCTGAGTAGAATTCTTCAAGCTTAATGAATTTGCTTATCGAGAATAAACATACTATTGAGCGTGGTAGTGCATGCCTTGTGAGGCACGAGGCAGGCAGATTTTGTGAGTTCAAGGACAGCCTGGTCTACAGAGTGAGTTCCAGGACAGCCATGGCTACATAGAGAAACCCTGTCTCAAAGAAAATTAATGAAGAAAGAAAACAATGACAAATAAAAGGAGAATAAATATACTAATAGTTATAATGCTTATGAAACATGCAACAAAATAAGAATCACACAAGGAAGGCCTACCCTGGAACAATGAGTAAATCAGCTGATTCCTATGATTTTCATTCTTTTAAAGTTTTTATCTATCTATCGCGTATCATAAGCTATACCCACTTAAGTTGGAGAGCTTAGCTGCCAACCCTGTGAGTCTGTGTGTGTGCCTGTTCCACAGCATGGGAGGAGGGGTCAGAGTCAGTTATCTCTTTCCATCATGTGGGTCATGGACTGAATTCAGGTCATCGAGCTTGGTAAGGAGGTGCCTTTACCAGAGCCATCTTACCCACCTTGAGCTTAAGTTCCACAGTGATGGTCACAATAAGCAATGACCAGAGCAAATAAGTAAGAAAAACAAGATTATGCGGAGACAGGAGGATCCCAGTGGCTCGCTGTCCAGCTAGTCTACCCAAACAGGTAAGCTCCAGGCTCGGTAAGAGACCTTATATCAAAAGGGATAGAGGGATCACCTCCACATTTACATGTGCATACACACCCACATGTGTTAAAACATGCATACATACACACACACACACACATATATTCTGGCACAAGGGATATGATGCAGCCTGTAAAGTGCTTGCCATCCACATGTCAGGTCTCAAGCTTGATCTCTAAAATCCATATAAAAAGCTGAGCTTAGGCGTGCCTGCTCTGTAACTGGGGCAAAGGAGACAGAGGGCTCCTTAGCACCAGTCTAGCCTTATTGGCAGTCCCAGTCCCAATCCCAGTGAGGAACCCATCTCTAAAAAAGAAGACAGTTGGCTGGAGAGATGAACTCAGAGGTCCTGAGTTCAATTCCCAGCAACCACATGGTAGTTCACAACCATCTGTAATAGGATCTGATGCCCTCTTCTGGTGTATCTTAAAACAGCTACAGTGTACTCGTATAAATATAATAAATAAATCTTTAAAAAGAAGAAGAAGGAGAAGGAGGAAGAGGAGGAGGAAGAGGAGGAGGAGGAGGAGGAGGAAAAGAAGAAGAAGACGACGACGACGACAGCCATCCTGAGGAACAATACTCAGGCCTTCACATGAACAACCACACATATGTGCATCTGCACACGGGTAGACATACATACACACACATTTACACATACAAATACCATTCTGAAGAAAAGTAGTGCATGTTCATATGTGTCTGTGCCCCATTTAGGCCACAATTTCAACTGCTTTCATTTCTTTTCTATCTGCTGCTCTGGATCAGTGACCTTTGATGCTAATTTGTTTTACGGTATCATGAACTGCATCTGTTTAAGTTGGAGAACGTAGCTGCCAAACCTCTTGCGTTGACTGCTCCTACAGCTGATCCTATCCTTCCACATCTCCCTTGACCGCCTTATTTCCTGACACATGACAGTGTGTACATTAGGACCAATAACCTTGACTGTTCAGAGGAAGGCAGGGCTGCCTGCCTCCCCTTAAGCCTTTGTACAGAGGTGTGTTAAAAGTGGAGGATGCTGAAGATCAGCACGTGGCTGTAAGGAGGAGTGCGAAGCACTGCCGGCATGACTTAGAGGTCTGAATGAACAACGGACACAGCCACAACCTGCCCTTAAACAAAAGCCCATCTTAGAGCAAGGCCTTAAGTGGCTTCAATTCTGATAGCCAAGGGAAGTGAGGACGCTGCGGAGGGCAGTAGAAATTGGCTCATACGGCTTCAAAAAAGGAGTCACCTCTCCAATATAAAAATTCCAAATTCAACCAGCAAATGCCAACGTAGAAACTGCAGCTCTGGCTCAGGCAACGTCTAAGAGTGGCCACTAAACAAGGGATTTTCAGTATAGCTGGGAGTCTTCCATTAGAGCAAGATGCCACCTAGGACTTCCAAAGCTTCAGAGGACAGGCTGAGTCCCTCAGTAGTGGGAGTGTAGCGAGTGCCTCTCAGACTCCACAGGACTGGATGAAATCTACTTTGCCCATGCTTGATAGACAGAACAGGCCCAGGATGAGAGTTATAATAAGGTTTTCAGCGCATTTTAGTCCATTCTTGATATCTAAGTTCAGAAAAGTGAGTCCTTTAAAACTACTGTAGCTTACTGACAACGAGCTAGCTCACCCTAGAGGACGGGAAGAGACATAAAATGAGGTTAATGTCATGGGTGCTACTATAACTTGCTGTAACCTCTGTAGCCTGGGGGTGAAGGAGTAAACCTGACTTTCACATATTTACTATTGAAGGAATATAGCTTGTTAGGCTACCGTGCCATCAGTAGTCAGGGAGATCCCAGATGCCAGTAACAGTATTGTGAGTCATGGTGGTGCTAACAATAACAATAAAGTGAACTGCAAAAAGTTGAGTTCAGTCCTTATAGACGTCTGTGAGCATCTAAAGACTTTGGTGGAAAAATTAGACACACAACAATAGTGTCTGAAGGTATGCCTGGATTGCTACAGGTTTAGGATAAACATTTAGTAGATAAACTCTTTAAGTTTTATTTGTTTGTTTGAGCAAGGTCTTACTCTGTAGTCCTGGATGACCTAAAGCTACCTGCACTGCTCAGGCCAGTATCAAGTGGGCCGGGTCCTTTTGCTTCTGATGCCCCAATGCTGCCAATGAGGGCTTTGCCACAAAAACAAAGGATTCAGATAGCCTGTGAATCAGCTGATAAAAGCACGGGGTTTGAGAAGACTGATGCCCATTCTGAAGGAATTCCACTATGCATAACATGCTATTAAACAGCATCTTTTGAAATCCTTCTGGGAAAAAGGGTATGGCTGAAACAGAGTAAGAAGACAAATAGAAAGCCTGTGTTATAATCGTAGCACAAATAGGTCACGAAATTGTTCTGATACTTTTTATATATTCCTATCATTTTATACTTGGGAAAATAATTGTAAAATTGAAGATGTATTAATAATGACATAGATTTAAAAATAACTGCATAAAGGATTAAAGCATAGCTGGTGTGTGGTGGCATGCACTGCATACCTATATTCGTAGAACTCAGGAGGCTAAGGCAACTAGATCACTATTTCATGACCACCCCGGGAACCTTCAGGGTTCAAAGCCAGCCTGGGCCAGTGAGATCTTGTCTCAAAAACAAAACAAAAGCTCTCCTGTGTGGGGTGAGTCTGTCTGTCTGTCTGTCTCTCTCTCTCTGTGAGTATATGTGTGTGTGTGATTTGTGGAATGTGTGGAATGTGTGTGGTGTACTCTCGAGTGCCTGTGATCCCAGTAGGCTTATTACAGGGAGAAGAAACACTGGATAGGCAAGGCCAGTCTAGTCAATGTAGCAAGTTCCAGGCCAACCAGGGCTAGGAACTGTTATCAGGAAAACAAAAACCAAACAAAACATGAGCAAGACCCATCTCAATCAATAAATGAAGTAAAAAATACTGCAATGCTCAGGATTATAAATTTCTACATCTTTCTAAAAATAGTTAAATTTATCATCAGGAAAAGTAGTAACACTTGGAATATGCACAAATATCAGAGGTATTGTTGATATTTAAATAGCTTGTCTCTGAAGTTTATACAAATATTGCTTTAGTAATTGCACAATGATTCGGAGAAACTGTAGTACAAAGGTTAAAACTCCCCTAGACTCTAAAACAGTATTTGAAGCAATGGGGTTATCTCTCTCAAGCACACTCTTCAAATATGAATATTTATATGTAACATACATGTACACTGTTCTTATAGACTGTGTAAGTTATGTTACACCAAAACAAATGCAAAGTGGCTGGAGACCCATTTTCAATTTCCAATACCAGTGACCTTCTAGCCATCCTTCCAATACCAATAACCTTCTAGCCACCCCTTACTCCAGTTCTAGGGAATGCAACACCCTTTTTGGCCTCCATGGGCACCAGGCATTCACAAAGCACACATATATACATGCAAACACAATACTCATACATATACAGCAGACACTATCAAGGAAACAACATGGCTGAATATTTATTATTTTTTAAAAGCACGATTTTTAAAGATTTATTTTAATTAGTTTACAATTTTAAAGTTGCATTTTTCATGTATTTATGTGTATTCCCCTGCATAGGTGTATGTGAATTACATGCATTTTTGATGCTCTCAGAGGTCAGAAGAAGGCGTCAGATCCCTTTGAACTGTGCATGAGCCTGTGTGTGCTACGAACTGAACCTGGGACTTCTGAGAGGAACAAGGGCTCTCAACCTCTGAGACACCTCTCCAGACTCTAATTATTTGTAGTATATGTGTATGTGTGGCTATATGAACACTGGTGTCCTCCGAGGCCAGCTCTCCTGAAGCTGGAGTTCCAGGCAGTTTTAAGCCACCTAATCTGGGTGCTGAGAACCAAAGTCTGCTGTCCCAGCAGGAAGCACGAGTCAACTCAGCCTTCTCTCCAGCCCTGCAAGATTCACTAGTTTTTAAAGTCTTAGTTTAAAATTTTGTAATAATGTAATTTAAATATTACAAGTTCTGTTTATGCTGACAATTGGCTTTAACAGCCTCAACTTTTGAGCCTCAACTCAATATATATGTATGTGTATACATACATACATACATACACATGCACACATATAGACACAGGTATCCAAACACAGATTTTAAAAAGGACTTCTTGATGGTTATATATACTAAACCATGACCTTAATTGTGAGTTCCATTCATCAATTATGTAGACTCTTGCTAAAATCTGGTTAGAAAATATCTATTTTTCCTGACATCTAGTAATTATTTTTACAAGCTAATCTATATTTACACTTGGAAAACCAAGTGAAGTCTTTATTTACAAGAGGTGAAACTGATTAGAAAATTTCTAAAGGTGGCAGGTATTCACTTATACAGATAAAATGATGTAATCACAAAAGCATTTCTAAAGTAAATAATCAGAACACTTTGCAATAAGGGAAACTGTACCCAGCCCCACTCAAATAAAGTTTTATTGGAACACAAGCACACCAATTCATTTATGTCTTGTCTATGGCTGCTTTCGTGCTGCAGTGGGAGAGTTGATGAGCTACAGCAGAGTACACAGCTGCAAAGACCGAAGGGTTTTGCACTTGACCAGCACAGGAAAAACTGCAACTCTGCTCCATGCCTCAGTTTCATTAAAAAAAGGTAACTAGCTCTCATTTACATTTACCTCAATGGGCCAAAGAAAGGTTTTTCTAATGAGATTTTCTAAGTTTCACATGACAAAAGGCTGATATAATTTCTAAAAAGGACAAATTTCAAATCCTTCTGGCTCATCTTTAAGTCAGTCAGTCTCACTGTACTGTCGTGTCATCTCTCCCCCCCCCACCCCCCCACCCCACTGCTTCCCTGACTTCTTGCTTTCTGTCTATGTCATACTTACTATGTAGGCTGGGGCTGACCTAGAACTCAACAAAGAGCCACCTGTCTCTGCCTTCTACATGCTGGGACTAAAGATGTGTACCTCCATGCTTGGCTGGGTTTGACAATTTCTAAGAAGTAAAAGAGAGGTTTCTACTTATTTTTCTTCTTGTTATAAAATTTTTGAAAGATTCTAATTTGTAAATTTTAATTTACTTTTCTGTGGGGTTAATAATGGCATCTAGGACCTCATGCACGCCACATAAACACTCTACCACAAAGCTACAACCTAAATCTGTGTGATTTAAAAGACCATGACTTATCTACCTAGTCCAGATACTGGTGCAATTTGAGGAAAAATGCGACAAATAAGAAGGCTGGCCTGTGAGCCTCCATTAGACTCTACAACCTCTACCCTTTGGTTTTGAATTCACCTGACTGCAATGAGAGCATCAATGTCCACTCATGTGTTACCAAACTGAATTACTTTCTAAAGAAAGTTGTTACATTTCCTTTCTGTATCCCTGTAGGGGATTAGTAAATACCCCAAAGCTCAAAGCCACTCTAAACTGCTAAGTCAAATCACTGAAACTGAGCAGGTTTCCTGCAGTACACGAAATACCTCTGCTAAAATTAGCTTAGGTCACAACAGTACACGGTGTGGCTATCTGGTTAATGTTAACACTAACGACGCTTGACTTGGACCGACAGAGCCCTCTTGTAGACAGCTAGCTAGGAAGAGAGGGATTCAGTTACTACTGTAAACAAGAATTCCCCATTAGGCGTGGGTAGAAGGTTTCAGTGAAGAAACCTTCGGCAGCTGGAGAGGTGACTCAGCAGGTGAAAGTGCTTGTTGCTCTTACAGAGGTCTAGGTTCCGTTTCCAGCACCCATAAAGCAGCTCACAACTGCATCCAATTCCAGCTTAAGGGATTCAACAACCTCTATTCCTTGAGGGCACCTGCATATATATGTATGGTGCACATAAACTCATGTCAGCCAGCAAACATACACGTAAAATAAAAAAGGAAACCTCTGTAAATGATCATTTTATTTATTTTTTGTTAATGATGGCGGTGGGTTTTGTTGTTGTTGCTATTCATTCATTCATTCATTCATTCATTCATTCATTCACTTCCAAGACAGGGTTTCTCTGTGTGAGCCTGGTTGTCCTAGAACTTACTCTGTAGTCCATGCTGGCCTCAAACACACAGATCCACCAACCTCTGCCTCCTGAGTACTGGAATTAAAGGTGTGTGCCACCAAGCCTAACTGAACATTTTTTTAAAAAACAAAACAAAACAAAACAAAACAGTAACAATTGGACTGGCAGGTTGGTTCAGTAAGAATGCTTGACACCCAAGCTTGAGAGACCTGAGTCCCTTAGTGGAATACCTCTGTGGAAGATGGGAACCAGTTCCCATATACTCTCAGTGGCATGAACGTGTCTGCAGTCACATACCCCCCCCCCCACATGTTGCATACACATATCTCACAGTAATAAAGATATAGTCAAATTGTAAGTCAACCTATACAAAAGATGGAAGAATCGTTTTCAGGTTTGAGGAATGCCAAACTTGTTCATTTTCTGATACACAATGAGACAAGGAAAACAGAAAAGACTATAATTTGATTAGAACAGATAATTACTTGGACTTTAACTTGAAAAGGAATAATGTATAGAGATGTTGTATTGAAAATTATAACTGGTTCTTGCAGTGAAAAAATAAAAGCAGAGAAGGGTTTGAGTCAAATATAAAAACCCCCAAATCAGTGTTTTTTCTTCACATTTAACTGTCACCAAGTCTTATGAGTTTAACGTTTCCTTATTGTCTCCCTTTTCAACTCTGATAACGTTAAGTTCTTAACTTTAGCCTGGTATGACTGTTTGGACTGCTGTTTTCTGTATTTTCCTGTGTGTAATGTATGTGCAGGTGTGTGCAGCTGTGAGTGCTTGCAGAAGCCAGAGGTTGATGTTAGTTCTCTTCTGCTATTCTTCTTCGCCTTGTTTAAGAGTAAAAAGAAAAAAATTCAAGATTTACTTATTTTTATTTTATGTGTATGTATGAGTTGAGTTTCCACATGTATGTATGTGTCCCATGCATGCGTGTGGCACCCATAAAAGCTAGAAGAGGGTGTCAGAGACCCTGGAACTAGAGTTACAGGGGGTTGTGAGCAGCCATGTGGGTGCAAGAGCAGCAAGTGCTCTCATCTGCTGAGACCTCTCTCCACTCATCCTTTTTTTTTTTTTTTTGAGATGGGTCTCTCATTGAATATGGACCTCACTGATTGGTCAGACTGGCTGTCCAGCAAGCCCCCTAGATCTACCTGTCCAAGTACCCCCAGTGCTAGGATTACAGGTACACCCAGCTTTTATGTGAGTGATTGTCCAGCAGGTATTTTATCCATTGAGCTATCTGCCCAGCCTCGTCACAATTTTTAAGGTGGAGGGGGCAGGGTTTCACTGTGTAGCTCTGGCTGTCCTGGAACTCTATATAGACCACCAGGCTGGTTCAGAACTCACAGGGTACACCTGCCTCTGCCACCGAGTGCTGGGATTAAAGGCAAGTAGAGAGAACAGACAGGATTTTTTTTTAAAGGGTCTTCTCAATTATTTCTTGTCCCAATGTCCCCTCTATTAAATATTTCTTTCACATCATAAATTACCTTCTAAAAGAGCAGTTCTCAACCTCTGTGTCCCAAACTCTTTTGGGGTCACTTATCAAGATATCCATAATATAATATCATATTATATTATGATTCAAACATACCAGTAGCAAAATTACAGTTAAGAAGTATCAACAAAATAATTTCATGGTTAGGGGACATCACAGCATGAGGCACTGTATTATAGGGTCACAGCATTAGGAAGGCTGAGAACCACTGCTCTAAAGTAATATGATCACACATTATTACAAAGAAACAGATGGATTTACTCGATTTACTTAGTGGTACAGACTGAACCACATTATTCTTTGGAGTTTTGTTTTGTTTGGGTTTTTGTTTCTTTTTCAAGATAGAGTTTCTCTGTGTAGCCTGTCCTGGAATATGTTTTGTCGACTAGGCTGGCTTTGAAGTCAAAGATCTGTCTGCCTCAGTGTCCTGAGTGCTGGATTTGAAGATGTGTGCTACCACTGTCCAAGTGATATTAATTACTCTTAATCAACTCTTTCGTCTTCAAGCAACTTAAGTGAGTTTCCAGTTTGGACTCGTTTTTTGTTGGGGTTTAAGAATTAGTCAGGGGAACCAAAAAGAGAAAAAAAAAAAAAAAAAAGCCAGGCGTGGTGGCGCACACCTTTAATCCCAGCACTCGGGAGGCAGACGCAGGCGGATTTCTGAGTTCGAGGCCAGCCTGGTCTACAAAGTGAGTTCCAGGACAGCCAGGGCCACACAGAGAAATCCTGTCTCGAAAAACCAAAAAAAAAAAAAAAAAAAAAAAAAAAAGGAATTAGTCAGGGGACTGGAGAGATGACTCAATGACTCAGCAGTTAAGAACACTGACTGCACTTCCAGAGGTCCTGAGTTCATGGACCATGGACTACATGGTGGCTCACAACCATCTGTAATGGGATCTGATGCCTTCTTCTGGTGTGTCTGAAGACAGCTATCGTGCACTCATATACATAAAATAAATAAATAATTTTAAAAAAGAATTAGTCAGTGGCTGTTTATTAAGTGTTGCACAGAGCCCTAAGTCTGTCAGATGGCTTTGTGCTCACAAACCTCACTGCACTCTAACAAGCATTAGAGGCTGCTCCACTGTTCAGCACTTAATTGCTCTGTGGCCACTGTGAAACTGGAGACCAAATCAAAGAGACAGTGAAAAAACGACCGGGAGCCTTCACAAAGGCACTTTAACTGGATGCTGAATACACAGAATGAAAGTTAAAGGTACCACAGGCACAGAGGGATCTGACAGGAGTGAGATGTAAGCACAGCCCAAGAAAAGGCACTAGAGACGGAGTGAGCAGGACAGGATGCAGAGCTATAAAGATTCAGACACTAAAGGCAGGAACAGACAGATTCCGTCTCGGCAAGAAAAAGTGCAGTCCCATTCAGAATGTCTCGGACGGAACTCAGGCGACGTCCCATAAATCAAAGGGAAGAGACTGAACAAGAAGATGATTTGGACTCTCATTTGGTGAGATGGAAGAGACGAACAGGGAGAGAGAGATGGATCAGAAAGAAATTATAGAATTTAAAGAGAGATGACAGCTAAAGAGGTGACATCACCAAGAATGCTTAAGATTCTTGTCTGCAAACATATGAAGACAGAGGCATAACTAAGGTTTGGTAAAGGGGGATGAAAGCCTAGCCTAACATAGCCACCCCATAACTATTCCACAGAATAGTGTCAGAACAAAGCTAAGCTCCAGGGAGTGGACTGAGGAGCAGAAAGACCAACACATTGTTGTTACTTAGGCTCTACTGCTATAAAACTATATATCACTAAATTACAGCCTTTAAACTCCACAGGAGAGCAACAGATCTTTACAAGGAAAATTAATGTTTAATAATAATAGTAATAATAATAATTAATGCAATTTACTCAACATTAGTCTGTTAACAACTGAATAAACAAACAAACAAATAAAAAGTCTGCCTCCCAATCCTTGTCATTATACTTGACTTAAAAGCTTCCAAGAAAAAAGTGACACTTGAGGCCATTATTTCAGAGTCCTCAGCATTGAGGCTAGAGCCCAGCCATGGGAATGCATGGTTTCTATGGTAGATGAACAGAGCAAGAAGGGAACCAGGCACACGCTGGCAATGACCTGAAATGAGGAAGACAGAGAGCCTGAGGAGAGATGCCAGAGTGAGAGGAATACTGAAGACAGAAGAGAAGGACAAACCAACCCCAGGGAAGGGCAGAGTCAGGAGAGCCAAGCTGGAGCCAGAGCTCAGTGACCCAAAACCCCGAGCAAACCTGGAAGACAAGGGCCGTTCAGCATCAAGGCCACACAGTAGATGGCTTTCCAAAAATCTCACTTTTAAAAAGTATTAAAGAAAAAAAATTCTTCAAGATGTTTATCAATGTTCACTGAATTCATCCAGGAGACTGATTTTTGTCTTGATGCATAAAAAAACTTCCTCCTTGTATTTTACAAGTTATATTTATAAATTATCAGTGGACTGTTTTCAGTATTGAATGTAAAGCGTCAGTTAGCGTGTCTGATAGTCCTGCAAATTGATCTTTGATCTTACCTTTAGTTACATTTTTCTGTCATGCTGGGGCTTGAACCCAAGACTTTGCTTGTATTAGGCAAGTCCTATACCACTTAGCTATATCCCTAGCTCAATGTAGTTCTTTAAGTGATGGCTCCAACATGTTTCAACATCACCGAAGAGGTTTTTCCACTTTTTATTTGGCTTCATCTTCTACTTGCTTGAGAGGCTCCTGATAGGGTTAGCAAGCTCACTACGCCTTTTGCTGTACTCTACTCTCCCAGCGCTGAAGCTCAATAGAGGAAAAGAGTTTGCTCTGAAAAGCCACCCTACAGATATATGCAAAGCTACATTATATATGATTTCACGAGTTATAACAATAAATGCTATTACTAATAACATGCTCAATCTTTTAACTGCACACGCACTCTCTACCACTTCTTTTTCTCCCTAAGGTAGGGACTGAACCCAGGCTAGGCACAAGTTCTACCCACGAGGGACTTCCTATAACCTGTAGTGTCTGCCTCCGGTGGTCGTCTGCAGCAAGATGAGCTGAGCTATCTTTGTGCTAACGTGACAGGTCTATTCTTAATCAACATTCATTCCTCACCACCAATGTACCTACCATTTTGGCACAAATCAAGATCTATGAAATTTCAGCTAACTTAAAGTTATTTGAGTGCGCGAGTGTGTGTGTGTGTGTGTGTGTGTGTGTGTCTGTTCATGCAGAGGACTGAATCTACAGCCTCATTTATGCTAAGCATGCATTCTACCTGCCAACACCCAGTCCCTAATTTTAAGTTAAAAAAAAATCTAATAGAACGCCAATGCATTAAAAGACATAAAAAGAGCTAATCAAACAACTTGCAACGGACCTTGTTCAAGTCTGAAGAGGGTCTTCTCTAGCTTCTCCATCTCGTTCAGTAGTAAAATTCGAATCTGCTTACTGTGTTCCATTTTGGCTTCTGGAGGATTCGAACTCTTTCCGTAGAACTAAAAGGACTCCAAAGTGGAATGAGTTACCCCTATAAAACAAAGTGGAATTATTTAAAAAAAAAAAAAAAAGGAGAAGAAGAAGAAAAAAAAAAAGAAAGAAAGAAAGAAAAGAAAAGAAAATATGACCTAAAACTCTCTGGAGTTGACAGCGGCACTTACATGTCCTAGATAGGTTTAAAGCCAAGAAGAGCAATGAGAAAGAGCAAAATCTTGTCAGTAAAGCCCAACAAGGGAGAAGTTTCTTCTCTCTTGGAGCAGAATAAGAAAGCCTGAAGCAAAGATGTAGAGTCTTACACTCAGTTCAAAACAGAGCAGACCAACAAAACCCCTAAAGCATTCTCAGAGAAAAGCAATGCATCCGCGAAAACCCTGGAGTTCAGTGGCATAAATTCCGTTCCTGAGCCAGGGGGCCCTGAAAACTCCAAATGGCACTGTAGCCTCCAGCAGATCAGGCTGCTGAACAGGTGGAAGAGCGCCCAGTTCCCAAATTCGGGTCTGAAGCCACCAATAGGGAGGTGATTGGAGAGGTTAGCAGTTGCTGTCCCGGGAATAGCTGCGGCGGCGGTGGCATGCGATGTACAGAGCGGCTATAGATAGAAGGAATGCGCGTCCGGAGACGGACGCATTCCAGGCACTTACGAGCGGGATAGACGTGCGGCGTCGGGAGCGGGAGCCGGAGCCGGGTACAGCGGGAACGCCGGACGCAGCGGCGGCCCGGGGAGGGCAGGGCGGCCGTGAAGGGCACGGGGAGGGGCGCCGGGACCCGGGCCAGGGGACAGTGACAGGCCAGGGCCGCCGAGACTCCGCCCCCCGCGGCCGGAGGACGTGCCGACTCCGCTGGGCCCCGGACTAGCCTGGGGGGCGTGGCCCTGCCTCCCCGCCCACTTCCGGGAGCCATCGCCCCCGCTAGCACAGACCACTGATCTCGCGAGAGGTGGGCACGGCTTGTGGGTTTGAGGGGGTCTGGGCTTTGGGAACTGTCATTGCCCTGATGTGCGATCGCTCTGCCTCTCTAGGAAAAGTGAGTTCAAGAGCGAAGAAGAGCTGGGATAATGTTTAGTTAGGGACGTTCTTTCTGGGAAGAAAATGCAAAGTTGGGAAAACCAAGTTTCTTAAAATTCCCTGCTTGGCTTCATTAACCTTGTGACACACTGGTCGCTGGGAAGAGGGGACCTCAGCTAAGGAACTGCCTCCATCAGATTGGCCTGTGGGCTTGTGCATGGGAGCATTTTCTTGTTTTATGGTTGCTATATGGGAGGAAAATAGGCATGGCCACCCCTGGGCAGATGGGCCTTAGTTCCATAGGTAAACAGGCGGCCCAGCCCGGGAGGAGCAAGCCAGCAAGCTGCACTTCTCTATGGTCTCTGCTTGAGGTCCTGCCTCTGGGTCTTTCTCGTTGAGTTCCTGCTTTAACTTCCTCCAATAGAGCACTGTGACCAGGAAGTGTAAGCCAAACACTTTCTTTCCCCAACTTGCTTTTGGTTCAGGGTTTTGTCACAGCAAACATGCATTTTTATTTTTTATTTATTTTTATTATTATTATTTGGTTACCGTTGATTTAAAGACAAGGAAACAGACTCCCTCAAAGGTTAAGTAACATGCTTAAAGCCGCTTCATGAACAACGGAGTGTATGTGATTTCAAGTACATTCCCGATGATTTTGGTTCACTAAACCCTTCATCTAAGGTTGGCATTATTTTCCGTGGCTTGATATCAATAAGGACTTGGTAAAATGGAAGAATGAGTGTGCATTCTAGCTTATAAAGACGTTCTGGTTTTTCTGTGACAGTCATCTCAAGATTTCTCCTTCAGGTCTGATGTTCCCTTAGGCGTCTCTTCTGCTGTGTTCCTAGGAAGTGTGGAGGCCAGAGTGCGCCCTCTGTGAACTGGCTACAAACTCCTGCTTGACCATGAAATCCCCCAGTTGAAGGCTGCCTGCTAGACTAATGAACCCAGCAGGTCTTCGTTTGGGGAGGGTTGAAGAATGGGAGCCGGTGACTCAGATACCACACTCTATCGCTGTATGTTGGGTTTCTCTGATTTTCTTTTTTAAATGTAGATTACCCAAAGCGTTCTGATCCATAACTTCTCCATCTGAAATGTGGAGCATGGGTGCACGCTCTGACACTTTATCTGGTACAGATTCATCACACTATCCTCTGGCCAGCTCATTTTGCTGCTCCCCAGTGGATAGCTGTTCTCCAGGGCTGCAAAACTAGCCTTTCCCATTGTCCTGCCTCCAGCACAACTCACATGGTATGTCTAATGTCTCAAGTAGATAGCGGTGATTTATCCTTCTGAAAGTGCTTAAATTTTTCACGTGTTGTTAATTCTACTCAACTTTGGAGGTTTCATTTTGTGAAATAAGGAGAATAGTAAGTCACGGACATCTGCTTTGGTAAGAGACTCCTCGTAGAGTGCTTCTACAAGTCACATGACGTGACTCTAAAATGAGACTCGACAAGGATGTGCTATCTGTGAAGTTCTTGGAGTGCCAAAGATGGCGTTCCACAGCGCCACATGCATGCTGATGGATGTTTGTCACATTTGTGGCGTCCTGTGCATGCAGGATTTATATATACACAACAGTTTCATCCTGTAGCTCCCAGGAGAGAATCCTTAAGGACCTTCTAATAGACAATCTCAGTTTCTGTTAGTCCCGCAGATGAGAGGAGAAAAATGCCTACCCAAATCATGGACAGTTTAATTAAAGCAAGCTTTCTTTTTGTGCCTTCCCCTGACCCAGTGTTCATGAGATCAGCCGTGGATGTGGGAACGATACTGGTTTTTATACTCAGGAATGGGGGTGGTGGTGTTCCAAATAAGGGATTTGTCAGGCAATAGGTGGGGTTACTGTTAGGTCAATGATGCTGTCAAACAAACTGAAGGAAAAGGCCCTGGGGCATGACAGATGTAAAAGGTTACAGAAAATTTCTTACTCTGGGAAGAGGAGGTACTAGGGAAAATTTATTCTCAGTGTTTGGTTCTAAATCATGGAAATTGGGAAAAACAGAGCCTAAGAACAAAATAAAGATTAGTCAGTGATAAATATGTCCTTAAAAATATATAGCCGGGCAGTGGTGGCATACTTTTTACTCCTAGCACTTGGGAGGCAGAGGCAGGCGGATTTCTGAGTTCGAGGCCAGCCTGATCTACTGTAGTAGCCTCCCCTCCCCCAGCCTTAGGGTTCCACTGTTTACACCTGGATGGAGCTTGCCGGCTCAATCGTTCTGCCATGCCCACTGCTGGAACCTGCCTCCTTGCTATTGGTCCCAGGGACTATTTGGCGGGAATCCCCCCCCCCCACCTCCTCCCCTTCATAACTGCATGCTGATATAGTAAAATTGAGCTTTGATCAGAATGCCTGTCTTAGCTGCATCATTTTTTCTCGTCGCCTAGCCCCTCTTCTCTTCCAGGTTTACAAAATGCCTTTCCAGGCTAGAACCCAGGCTGTTATCTGCTGGCCAGACACAACAATCTACAAAGTGAGTTCCAGGACAGCAGGGCTATACAGAGAAACCCTGTCTTGAAAAACCAGAAAAAAAAAAAAACAAAAAAACCCCATATATATATATATATGGCCTGGGGAATGGCTCAGTGGTTAATAGCACTGGCTGTTCTTGCAGAGAATTTGGGTTTCATTCCCAGCACCCACAACTGTCTGTAACTCCAGTCCCAAGGGATCTGACACCCTCTTCTGCCCTCAGTGGGCATCAAGCATGTGCCACGATGCACGCGTATACATGGAGACAAGCACACACATTAAAAAAAAGCCTAAGAAAGAAAAATCATCTTAAAAATTCGCAGGCACTGATACAACCAATCAGCTGAAGAGTCTATGGGATACTTGCAAACACCAGGATTTACTGGTGTGGTTTTTTTATTTCTCCCCTATGAAAGATCTTCTAAGTGTTCCTCAATTTAAAACCAAGCATTTTAACCCTTTCCGACAGTTTTCAACTTTCTGTTGAAATTGTGGACTCCACATTTCCCACAATGCAGGGCTTCCAGCTGCCATTTTGGTTTAGAAGAAGGGACCAGGAAGGGGAGGGTGCTGAACCTGGTCGTCTATATTTGTCATGGTTATGTCGGATATGTTGCAGTAAAGGCAAAAGAGCAGCAGGTTAAATCAGACATCGGTTCATTCCCGTCTGGCATAACAGCCTGGGTAAAGAGATCAAGGCTAGTGGAACATCCCTCTGACACACAGAATGCAGACTTCCTGATTTCCTCCTGGGCCAAACTCTTCTTAATTGCTCGAAAGTCTGATGGGGCAGAGCTATCATAGCCAAGTTCATGCAGCAGGGTGAAGAAAAAAGAATAAACTTCCTTTTCAAGATATTCTCTTTTAAAAGGCACGGCATCTCCATTTATAGCTGGCTAGAATCTCTGCGATAGGCGTGCACGGCAGCCAGGGGACTAACCAAAGTCTGGGTTTTATTGAAGAAAGAGAGAATGGACTTCCTCACACAAGTAGTAGTCTGCTCCAGCTTGCATTGTGTTTTAAATGTTCTTACCAAAAAGATATTTGCAACAGTAGAATGGAAGACCACTAGGGAATGTCGTCTAAAAAGGAACACAGACACTAAACCCTAGGGAATGCCGTTTACAAAGAAACACGGACACTAAACCCACATGCATTTATCCATGTCCTGTTCGGGGGAAGCTTCAGATCTGTTAATCAAAAAAAGAGCTTCCTGAAACTAACGCTAAACTGTTGCCAGCTGACTGACCAGGCACAGCTCAGCTGGTAGAGTCATGCTTGCCGCATGCTGACTCCCAAAGGACTGGCCAGAGGTGAGCCAGGCTCCACCACCAACATTATTACCAAAAATGAACCAACCAGAGGAGGTTGGTGCAAAGAGGAGCTGGGATAGTGTTTAGGGACTTTCTCTCTGCAAAGCAAAGTTAGGAAAACACAGCGCCCTCAGACATTGAGAAAGTCACGTGACCTCTTTGCATTCTGGCTCCTAAACTATTAGTGATCTTCTAAGGTTTGCAAAACTAAAACACACAAAGTGTTTTGAAAAATGATATATGTCCTCTAACTACTTAATGACAGCCACTATTTAATGAGCAGGAAGGAGGTGCCAGATACTCTTTTGAGTCCATTATATGAATGGACTAAATGCTCCAAACACGCAATGTTGTCACTCTTGAGTGAGAGATAAAGACACAAAGTCCCCAAGGTCAAGTAACCTGTTTAAGTTTCCCTAGTGAACGAGGGGACAAGTGTGATTACAACTGCATTCCTGGTGATTCTGGTTCAGTAAACCCTTTATCTGAGGCACGGGCAGGATCCTGTGACCTGCTACCAATAAAGACTTCATCGAGATAGGATGCTCTGACTTTATAGGTAGCCATGTCAAGAGTGAGTTTACTTTCTTGCTTCTCAGGACAGTCTGGTTTTTCTGTGACACACAACTCATGATTGCCCCTTCAGGAAGTCTATCTGCCCTGCCCTCCTTCTCCCGTGGGTAGGTCTGGTTGTCTCCTAGCTCCTTTACCGTATGCTATGTTCTGCCCAAACTGTCTGTTCAACTTTATCTATTTCTGCAAGAGCCTTTGGGACGGTATTGTCAGGATGGCAAAATTATAAAAATATTTACACTTCTCAGGTATAAGCAAATATGCTATTCTTTAAGTGTGTGTGTGGATTGTGTATTTCTGTGGTGTATGTGTATAAACGCATGTGCACATGCAGTCCAGAGGATGTTTGGTGTTCTTTTCTATCTAACTTATTCCCCTGAGGCAGTGTCTCTTGCAGAAACTGGAGCTAGGCTGGCAGCCAGTGGGTCCAAGGAAGCCTTCTGTGTCTACCTCCCCTCTCCAGCCTTGGGATTGCAAGCTGACCTTATTGGCTAACTTCACCCATCTTTTAATGAGGGTGCTGGGGATCTGAACTCAAGTCTTTATCTTGTACAGAAAGCACTGTTACTGCTGGCCCATTTTTGCAGCCCTTTGATGTATATTTTATTCTTAAAAACATCTCAGGGGCTGGTGAGATGGCTCAGTGGGTAAGAGCACCCGACTGCTCTTCCGAAGGTCAGAAGTTCAAATCCCAGCAACCACATGGTGGCTCACAACCATCTGTAATGAGATCTGATGCCCTCTTCTAGTGCATCTGAAGACAGCTACAGTGTACTTAAACATAATAAATAAATAAATAAATCTTAAAAAAAAATCTCAACATTGGGAAGACAGCTTAGTTGGTAAAATGCCTGTCCATACTACTGAGGGCCACAGTGGTACCCGATTGTAATTCCAATGCTAAGGAGACAGAAATAGGGAGATGCCTGGGGCTTGCTGGCCAGCTACCTAGCTTAATCAGTAAGCGCCATGTCCCACTGGAAGCCCCTGACTCAAAAAACAAGATAGAGGCTTCTAGGCTGGGTATGGTGGCAGGTAGATCTCTGTGAGTGTAAGGCCAGCCTGATTTATGTAGTGAGTTCCAGGCCATTCAGATTACACAGTGAAACTGTCTCAATAAATAAACACATAAAAAGGAGAAAATAATATTTGTTTTTGAAGATAAAATGCTCCCAAGGAATGACGCCTGAGGTGATTTCTGGCGTTCACATGTATGTCCATGCATGCTCATGAACACACACAGAAATTCTGATTGCCTTTTCCCCAACTACAGATCAGAAAAGGAAAACTGAGCTTTGTCTGCTCTGGCTCTAATTCTCGTCATGCTTACACGATCTCTTTATCTCTGCCTCTTTGAAGTAATGGTTCTTCTCTTTCCATGCTCTCCCACCCCCATCTCTGTAGAAAGGTGTCTGGCACCCAGAGAGGAGCCTCATGTGAACATGACTGTGCTGGTCTCTGTTCGGGGTTTGCATCATAGGAAGATGCCTGTCTACTGTCTAGCCACGCTTCTGGCTGTGCAGTTCTCACAAGCTACTGATGTCTGCAGCTGATAGCTCCTTTATCCCTTCTTGGCTTCAGCAGAGTATAAGTTGATCCCCCATCGTGTGTCTCAGCCTCTCTGATATCAGCCTCTCTGATTTCACTGTAGAACTCTCTGTGTACCTATGTCTTCTCTGTTCATAAGCCTGGGCTGGAATCAGCTCCCTGTTGCCATGGTAGATCTTGATGGTTGGCTTTATACTGTTAGCTTGGTAAAGTCTAGAATCACGTGGGAAAGAAATCTCAGTGAAGAATTGTCTAAAGTAGGTTGACGTGTGTGTGTGTGTGTGTGTGTGTGTGTGTGTGTGTGTGTATGTGGTGTGTAAGTGTGCGAGCTGATGATGCAAATTGATGTAGGAAGATGCAGCCTAAGAGGACTCCCACCACTCTCTGGGGTTGGGTCCTGGACGGTATAAAGGAGAAGAAAGAGCATTCATTCATTCATTCTCTTTCTGCTTTTGACAGTTGATGTGACCCGCTGATTCAAGTTCCCGTGCCCTTGCTTTCACAGTTTTGATGAACTGTAATTGTGAACTAAACTAAGTCCTTTTTTTTTTCTTTTTTCCCAAGATGTTTTTTGTTAGGCTATTTTAACCCAGCATCAGAAAAGGACTGAGAAATAGCTTCCTAAATCCTGTGCTGCAGGTGAAAAACGGGTCCTGCCTGTAACTGATCTCTGTGATTTATCTTCTTAAACATTTAAGGACCCTTTCTTTGGCTCCACAACTCCATCAGTTTGCTCTGCTGATGTTACACTAAGTTTGCAACACACAACAGTACCAAAGGGCTCAAAACTCTGCTCAGTAAACAATAATTTCCCAGTTTCCCTCTGTCCAACTGCTGGTAAATTTATAGCTAGCACAGTGTTAACCATAAGCATTTATTAAGTGTTTGAAAGTAGCTCCTTTCTTGATTATTTTGGTTAGTATTAAATCAATTTTCTCATAAATGACTTGGAGTTAATTTAATAACTAATTGTGTGGTTTCTTTCCCAGTTAGAAGGATGGGAAACGTGTTACCAAACAAAGCTGTCACTACATCAGGTTTCCTGTCTTAGATGTCTGTCTCTTACCCACAGTGAGCTGGAAAGGACAAAGTATGGTTTCCTGTGCGCCCTCTTACCTATAACAGAGGCTACAGTGTAGCAGGCACCTAAGCTCTTGGGAATGAATCAGACAGCAGCTGTACTGGCTTTGGCAGCTCCTTCCCCTCCCCTCTCTATCCCAAGAGAGTCACATCAAACTCAGCAGTTTCATACTTAACTTACCAGGCAATGTAAATACGAAATCAAATTCTATGAATAATGCAGAAGTAAGCAGTTGCATCATTTGGCTTCAGACTGTTGGAAGGTTTAGAATTGATTATTAAGAGAGGACTGTACTTTTCTTTTTCCGCCATGGTATTATGGGTCGCCTGCTCCCTTCAAAGCAATATAGACTCCTGAATTATTCAAACCTTACCAGTTACGTTGATAAACTAAGAGTTGATAGGAAAGCAGAATATAAAGTCAGAACTAGAACTAAAGGTACTTTGCTTAGCTTCTCAAAATAGGTGTTTGTATGATGTAGATTGCCACATACTATATAATACGAAAATAAAATTAGACGAAGTATAATCTATTAGTGGTACATCTGCCACATGATTTCATGATCAGAACAAACTAAGTCACAGCGTACTTGTCAGGGTAGTTCACTGCCAGTCAAGAAAACTCAGAAAAGGTCAGTGGTGTAGCCACAAAGGCCAATCTATTTTAACTGCCAGGGGTTTATAAAAAGCCTCTTCTCAATTTACTGTGCCTCTGAGAGTCACTTTCCTGCTTACACAGTAGCTCAGGGCGGTGGGTGGTCAATGCAACAGAGCAAAAGCTCAGCAAAGCATTACTAGGCTAATCCGCACGTGGGGAAGTTTGCTCCATGAGCCTGGGTTACATGTCCTGTCCAGGCATATTAGTGCTCATTGATTACATTAACAATATTAATACATTAAAAAATTCTTGTGAGGATTGTAGAGTTCCAAACAATGAAGTTATTTTTGTTTGTTTCTTTAAAGTATGAAGTTCTAAGTTGTTGATAATGGGCATTTTGAAATATGAATGTATGAAATATACATTACATACTGAACCAGTGTAAAATGTAGACTTTGGGCACATTTTGTTAATCATGCCACATTTAGTTATAATATTCCCTAGGACCCATATTGTTCTATCTCTCCTTTCGCAAGTCTATTAATGTTTTGACATTGTAAAGGTAAAATTTCAATAAAGTATCACCATTGCTCTTGGCTGCCCACCCTGACTAAAATGTTAAGACCCTATTGCTGAAGCCATCACAAACTTTGGTTACAGGACACAGAAAAATCACTCTTGGATGCTCCCTGCTGGCTAGCTTTCTTAGTACTTATTCAAGGTGCTGTCCAGGCTGCTGGGGCAGAAAAGGTCTGACTGAGTACTGAACCCTGCATGCTGCAATACCAACCTGCTAGGCAAGATGAACCCGCCAGTACAATAATGGAAGATGTATAATGGGGTCACCATATACTCCTGTGATTGCATATGAGGCCTCCTCCACAGGGGGACTTTTATGCCTGGTACTGTAAACTAATCAAAAGCCCTGGCTCAGAAAGTCAGGACCTAGGCTGTTTTCTAAATGGTCATGTTGTGAAATGGCATTTTAAATATTTGTGTTTATATCCATAGATTGGCACTGCTCCCAGACTTGGTTCAGAGAAGTTTCTTCTTGCAGTGTGAGGTGGTTAAAGCAGAGATGCATTCCTGTTGAAAGTGCTGAGGACAACTGACCGAGGGTGCTCCGAAGTAGACTGGCACACCTGTATCAACCTCCCCCAAGAAGCTCAGAGGAAATGAGGAGACAGACAGAATGTGAGAGCCAGGGGAAGGGGAGGAGTGCTCAGAACCTGTGTCCTCTGGACATGATGTGCTGTTGCCCATGTAAATTTATAGCAGCTACGGTTTCTATATAAAATATGCATAAGAGCAAATCAGTTCAAAATCCTAGCATGGAGAGGAAAGTGGCCCCAGAGCCCCACCCCAGCTGAGGAGTTATTGGCAGTGGATGGCTGCCAAGGGAGGGACAGTCACTTCTCTTTAGGAGTGTGGCCACTATAGGCTCACCATGCCCTATTGGATGGCCACTCCCCCACCCCTGCCCCTCACATACACATATGGGCTGCACTAATTGAACTCAGTGGGTTAAAAACTAAATAAATAAATACAAGACTGTGTTGGGAGCCGCGCCCACATTCGCCGTTACAAGATGGCGCTGACAGCTGTGTTCTAAGTGGTAAACAAATAATCTGCGC
This sequence comes from Mus musculus, assembly GCF_000001635.26. Taxonomy (NCBI): domain Eukaryota; kingdom Metazoa; phylum Chordata; class Mammalia; order Rodentia; family Muridae; genus Mus; species Mus musculus. The sequence goes on from NC_000069.6 coordinate 116,817,619, forward strand.
ATGTGCCAAGGGTATCTTATGACTACTTGTGCTCTGCCTTCCCCGTGACGTCAACTCGGCCGATGGGCTGCAGCCAATCAAGGAGTGACACGTCCGAGGCGAAGGAGAATGCTCCTTAAGAGGGACGGGGTTTCGTTCTCTCTCTCTCTTGTCTCTCGCTCTCTCTCTTGCTTTTTCGCTCTCTTGCTTTTCTCTCTCTCTTGCTTTTCTCTCTCTCTTGCTTTTTCGCTCTCTTGCTTTTCTCTCTCTCTTGCTTCTCTCTCTTGCTTCGCTCTCTCTTGCTTCTTGCTCTCTTGCTGCTTACACTCTGGCTCCTGAAGATGTAAGAATAAAGCTTTGCCGCAGAAGATTCTGGTCTGTGGTGTTCTTCCTGGCCGGTCGTGAGAACGCGTCTAATAACAATTGGTGCCGAATTCCGGGACGAGAAAAAAACTCGGGACTGGCGCAAGGAAGATCCCTCATTCCGGAACCAGAACTGCGAATCAAGGTTATAAGGTTCCCGTAACACAGACTGTTGAGAAGGATTCAACTGCCGAATTCAGAACTCATCAGCTGGGGAACGACGGTGATAAAGTGTTCCCATAAAACAGACTGTTGAGAAGGATTCAACTGCCGAATTCAGAACTCATCAGCTGGGGAACGGAAGTGAGAAATGGCTTTACCAGGTATGTTTGGCCTTGAACTTTTTCTAGTGTTAGGAGCCCTTTTGTTCCTTTTCACATGTTATATAGTGCTTAAGGCAGGGCTAAAAATTCTAGAGGAAATTCAGGACAAGCTATCAGAAGTAAAGCGGGGAGAGAAAGTAGGAGCAAAAAGAAAATGTAGTATACAAACTAAGTATACAGGCCTTTCCAAGGGTCTTGAACCCGAGGAAAAGTTAAGGTTAGGTAGGAATACCTGGAGAGAGATTAGAAGAAAAAGAGGAAAAAGGGAAAAGAAGAAAGATCAATTAGCGGAGGTCTATAGGAAAAGGAGCCTGTGCTCATCGCTGGATGAGCTCAGGAAGCCAGCTCTTAGTAGTTCTGAAGCAGATGAAGAATTCTCCTCTGAGGAAACAGACTGGGAGGAAGAAGCAGCCCATTACCAGCCAGCTAATTGGTCAAGAAAAAAGCCAAAAGCGGCTGGCGAAGGCCAGTTTGCTGATTGGCCTCAGGGCAATCGGCTACCAGGTGCACTCCCGCCCTATGCGGAGTCCCCGCCCTGCGTAGTGCGTCAGCCCGTAGTGCGTCAGCAATGCGCAGAGAGGCAGTGCGCAGAGAGGCAGTGCGCAGACTCATTCATTCCCCGAGAGGAACAAAGGAAAATAGAACAGGCATTTCCAGTCTTTGAAGGAGCCGAGGGTGGGCGTGTCCACGCTCCGGTAGAATACTTACAAATTAAAGAAATTGCCGAGTCGGTTCGTAAATACGGAACCAATGCTAATTTTACCTTGGTGCAGTTAGACAGGCTTGCCGGCATGGCACTAACTCCTGCCGACTGGCAAATGATTGCAAAAGCCGCTCTCCCTAATATGGGCAAATATTTGGAATGGAGATCTCTGTGGCGAGAGGCTGCACAGGCGCAGGACCGAGCAAACGCTGCTGCTTTAACTCCAGAGCAGAGAGAGTGGACTTTTGACTTGTTAACGGGTCAGAGAGCTTATTCTGCTAAACCTGATAAGAGGTATCAATGGAAGGTCTTACCACAGGGGATGTCCAATAGTCCTACAATGTGCCAGCTTTATATGCAAGAAGCTCTTTTGCCAGTGAGGGAACAATTCCCCTCTTTAATTTTGCTCCTTTACATGGATGACATCCTCCTGTGCCATAAAGACCTTACCATGCTACAAAAGGCATATCCTTTTCTACTTAAAACTTTAAGTCAGTGGGGTTTACAGATAGCCACAGAAAAGGTCCAAATTTCTGATACAGGACAATTCTTGGGCTCTGTGATGTCCCCAGATAAGATTGTGCCCCAAAAGGTAGAGATAAGAAGAGATCACCTCCATACCTTAAATGATTTTCAAAAGCTGTTGGGAGATATTAATTGGCTTAGACCTTTTTTAAAGATTCCTTCCGCTGAGTTAAGGCCTTTGTTTGGTATTTTAGAAGGAGATCCTCATATCTCCTCCCCTAGGACTCTTACTCTAGCTGCTAACCAGGCCTTACAAAAAGTGGAAAAGGCCTTACAGAATGCACAATTACAACGTATTGAGGATTCGCAGCCTTTCAGTTTGTGTGTCTTTAAGACAGCACAATTGCCAACTGCAGTTTTGTGGCAGAATGGGCCATTGTTGTGGATCCATCCAAACGTATCCCCAGCTAAAATAATAGATTGGTATCCTGATGCAATTGCACAGCTTGCCCTTAAAGGTCTAAAAGCAGCAATCACCCACTTTGGGCAAAGTCCATATCTTTTAATTGTACCTTATACCGCTGCACAGGTTCAAACCTTGGCAGCCACATCTAATGATTGGGCAGTTTTAGTTACCTCCTTTTCAGGAAAAATAGATAACCATTATCCAAAGCATCCAATCTTACAGTTTGCCCAAAATCAATCTGTTGTGTTTCCACAAATAACAGTAAGAAACCCACTTAAAAATGGGATTGTGGTATATACTGATGGATCAAAAACTGGCATAGGTGCCTATGTGGCTAATGGTAAAGTGGTAGCCAAACAATATAATGAAAATTCACCGCAAGTGGTAGAATGTTTAGTGGTCTTAGAAGTTTTAAAAACCTTTTTAGAACCCCTTAATATTGTGTCAGATTCCTGTTATGTGGTAAATGCAGTAAATCTTTTAGAAGTGGCTGGAGTGATTAAGCCTTCCAGTAGAGTTGCCAATATTTTTCAGCAGATACAATTAGTTTTGTTATCTAGAAGATCTCCTGTTTATATTACTCATGTTAGAGCCCATTCAGGCCTACCTGGCCCCATGGCTCTGGGAAATGATTTGGCAGATAAGGCCACTAAAGTGGTGGCTGCTGCCCTATCATCCCCGGTAGAGGCTGCAAGAAATTTTCATAATAATTTTCATGTGACGGCTGAAACATTACGCAGTCGTTTCTCCTTGACAAGAAAAGAAGCCCGTGACATTGTTACTCAATGTCAAAGCTGCTGTGAGTTCTTGCCAGTTCCTCATGTGGGAATTAACCCACGCGGTATTCGACCTCTACAGGTCTGGCAAATGGATGTTACACATGTTTCTTCCTTTGGAAAACTTCAATATCTCCATGTGTCCATTGACACATGTTCTGGCATCATGTTTGCTTCTCCGTTAACCGGAGAAAAAGCCTCACATGTGATTCAACATTGTCTTGAGGCATGGAGTGCTTGGGGGAAACCCAGACTCCTTAAGACTGATAATGGACCAGCTTATACGTCTCAAAAATTCCAACAGTTCTGCCGTCAGATGGACGTAACCCACCTGACTGGACTTCCATACAACCCTCAAGGACAGGGTATTGTTGAGCGTGCGCATCGCACCCTCAAAGCCTATCTTATAAAACAGAAGAGGGGAACTTTTGAGGAGACTGTACCCCGAGCACCAAGAGTGTCTGTGTCTTTGGCACTCTTTACACTCAATTTTTTAAATATTGATGCTCATGGCCATACTGCGGCTGAACGTCATTGTTCAGAGCCAGATAGGCCCAATGAGATGGTTAAATGGAAAAATGTCCTTGATAATAAATGGTATGGCCCGGATCCTATTTTGATAAGATCCAGGGGAGCTATCTGTGTTTTCCCACAGAATGAAGACAACCCATTTTGGGTACCAGAAAGACTCACCCGAAAAATCCAGACTGACCAAGGGAATACTAATGTCCCTCGTCTTGGTGATGTCCAGGGCGTCAATAATAAAAAGAGAGCAGCGTTGGGGGATAATGTCGACATTTCCACTCCCAATGACGGTGATGTATAATGCTCAAGTATTCTCCTGCTTTTTTACCACTAACTAGGAACTGGGTTTGGCCTTAATTCAGACAGCCTTGGCTCTGTCTGGACAGGTCCAGACAACTGACACCATTAACACTTTGTCAGCCTCAGTGACTACAGTCATAGATAAACAGGCCTCAGCTAATGTCAAGATACAGGGAGGTCTCATGCTGGTTAATCAACTCATAGATCTTGTCCAGATACAACTAGATGTATTATGACAAATAACTCAGCAGGGATGTGAACAAAAGTTTCCGGGATTGTGTGTTATTTCCATTCAGTATGTTAAATTTACTAGGGCAGCTAATTTGTCAAAAAGTCTTTTTCAGTATATGTTACAGAATTGGATGGCTGAATTTGAACAGATCCTTCGGGAATTGAGACTTCAGGTCAACTCCACGCGCTTGGACCTGTCGCTGACCAAAGGATTACCCAATTGGATCTCCTCAGCATTTTCTTTCTTTAAAAAATGGGTGGGATTAATATTATTTGGAGATACACTTTGCGGTGGATTAGTGTTGCTTCTTTGATTGGTCTGTAAGCTTAAGGCCTAAACTAGGAGAGACAAGGTGGTTATTGCCCAGGCGCTTGCAGGACTAGAACATGGAGCTTCCCCTGATATATCTATGCTTAGGCAATAGGTCGCTGGCCACTCAGCTCTTATATCCCATGAGGCTAGACTCATTGCACGGGATAGAGTGAGTGTGCTTCAGCAGCCCGAGAGAGTTGCAAGGCTAAGCACTGCAATGGAAAGGCTCTGCGGCATATATGAGCCTATTCTAGGGAGACATGTCATCTTTCATGAAGGTTCAGTGTCCTAGTTCCCTTCCCCCAGGCAAAACGACACGGGAGCAGGTCAGGGTTGCTCTGGGTAAAAGCCTGTAAGCCTAAGAGCTAATCCTGTACATGGCTCCTTTACCTACACACTGGGGATTTGACCTCTATCTCCACTCTCATTAATATGGGTGGCCTATTTGCTCTTATTAAAAGAAAAAGGGGGAGATGTTGGGAGCCGCGCCCACATTCGCCGTTACAAGATGGCGCTGACAGCTGTGTTCTAAGTGGTAAACAAATAATCTGCGCATGTGCCAAGGGTATCTTATGACTACTTGTGCTCTGCCTTCCCCGTGACGTCAACTCGGCCGATGGGCTGCAGCCAATCAAGGAGTGACACGTCCGAGGCGAAGGAGAATGCTCCTTAAGAGGGACGGGGTTTCGTTCTCTCTCTCTCTTGTCTCTCGCTCTCTCTCTTGCTTTTTCGCTCTCTTGCTTTTCTCTCTCTCTTGCTTTTCTCTCTCTCTTGCTTTTTCGCTCTCTTGCTTTTCTCTCTCTCTTGCTTCTCTCTCTTGCTTCGCTCTCTCTTGCTTCTTGCTCTCTTGCTGCTTACACTCTGGCTCCTGAAGATGTAAGAATAAAGCTTTGCCGCAGAAGATTCTGGTCTGTGGTGTTCTTCCTGGCCGGTCGTGAGAACGCGTCTAATAACAAGACTGAAGATATTGCTTAGCAGGTAAGAGCATTTGTTATTCTTGCAGAGGACATGGGTTGGTTCCTAGCACACACATGGTGGCTCACAACCATCTATAACTCCAGGTTTTGGGGATCTGATGCCCTTTTCTGACTTCTCTGGACACCATGTGTCTTTCTTAGTCAGGGTTTCTATTCCTGCACAAACATCATGACCAAGAAGCAAGTTGGGGAAGAAAGGGTTTATTCAGCTTACACCTTCCACATTGCTGTTCATCACCAAAGGAAGTCAGGAACTTGAGTAGGTCAGGAAGCAGGAGCTGATGCAGTGGCCATGGAGGGATGTTGCTTACTGGCTTGCTTCAGCTTTCTTTCTTCTTCTTCTTCTTCTTCTTTTTTTTTTTTTGTTTTTTTTCAAGACAGGGTTTCTCTGTATAGCTCTGGCTGTCCTGGAGCTCACCTTGTAGACCAGGCTGGCCTCGAACTCAGAAATCCGCCTGCCTCTGCCTCCCGAGTGCTGGGATTAAAGGCATGCGCCACCACTGCCTGGCTATTGCTTTATTTTTAATGTATCAGTGTTTTGATTGTATGTATGTGTATGCCAAGTACCCACAAAAGTCAGAAGAGGGTGTCAGAATATTCTAGAAATTGAGGTACAGGAGGTTTTGAAATACCATGTAAGTTCTGAGAACCAAACCCAGGCCCCCTGCAAGAACAACAAATGCTCTTAATTGCTGAGCCACTTCTTCAGTCCCCACTCTCACTTTGTGTTAGATCTTTACAGTAGCATTAAAATCACAGTGCCAAGAAACTTTGTTGTGTTCATAATTCTGTACTGTGTAAGAGGAGCATGGCATAAAGAGAACACCAGAGTGCATGTCAGAAAAACAGTCCCAGAACCCACACACACACTGTTGTACAGACAAGTTACTCTGAGGGCTTTAATTTTGTATCAACACAATGATTTTTTTTTTCTTTTGAGACAGGGTCTCACTATGTAGCCCCAGCTGTCCTGTCCCTATGTAGATGAGGCTGGCCTTCTGAGTTCTTGCCTCCTGAATGAGTGCTGATATTAAAGATGTACACCACCACACCTAGCCCAACATGATGACTCCAAATATAGAGTGCAAAAACAGAAAATTAGGACCAGGAGCAGAATGCACAGTGACCTTACCCCTTTCAAAATTCAAAGGGGTTCCTATGAAGCACAAAAGTGACAATATTACATTCAGAAAGACTGGGGTCGGGGGGGGGGGTTTGAGCAACCTAATTCATGAAATACCTGATTATGGGGTAGTAACCCCTCCCCCACAAAAGGAAAAAGAAATGAAAAGAAAGACAGGTAGGCAGGAAGAAAGAAGGGGAAAAAAAGGAAGGGAGGAAGGAAGGAAGGAAGGAAGGAAGGAAGGAAGGAAGGAAGGAAGAAAAGAAAGAAAGAAAGAAAGAAAGAAAGAAAGAAAGAAAGAAAGGAAGAAAGGAAGAAAGGAAGAAAAGAAAGAACGAAAGAAAGGAAGAAAGGAAAGAAGAAAGAAAGAAAATCCTGGCATACCCCCCACTCATACCCCCACTCATCAAGACAAGAAGGCAAGGGAAAGATTTCTTGGATTGAGACTCCTCCCACCAAGTCCCCTTTCCTGCAGAATTTACAGAAATCCTGGCGCCTTGGATGGAAGGTCGGATCCCCATTCTGGTGTGGACACTGCATCTTCTCTCACATAGCACTCCTATGAGGAGCAAATCCTCCAACACGGATCAGGCAGTGTGGGAAACTTCAAGATGCTCTTCACAGCTATCCTCTCCCTCATTAGAGGCTCAGCAGAGTCTCCATTCACTATTCTCAAAACAATAACGCTAGGGACAGGTGTGCTGGTCTATACATGGAATCAAACCTTGAAGGCTGAGGCAGGAGGATTTTGATTGTGAGGCCACCCTGAGATACCTGATGAATGCCAGTCCTTCATGTTCACTGTCCACTGACTACAGTGACACATTTCTCAAAAACTAAAACAAATAAAACGTAAATGTTCTAGTCCTAGCGTCCTGGGTGCCTTGTATGCATATGTTCATTTGAGTTATTATGAACTTAGACCAAAATGAAATTTCTTATATTCTGTAAGAAATATTAAATGTTATAGCTTATGAGTATTGTAGGGGCAGTTTATAATTTTTATATGTATTTTCTAAATTTTAAACAAGTAGACTATCCTGTTCATATGTTAAATTTCCCATAAATTGTATCATCTCTGGGATGGCCAATTCCTTGACAGTTTATTTATTGTCTATTTACTGAATGTTTCCTCAGTGAATTTAATTACCTTATATATTCTAACAACCTACTTGGTCTATCATATCAAACACAGGAAAAGTCCAAGTGCTGGCAGTACCAAATTTGCTTTCCTTCAAGGAAACACATGGTTCAGTAGTACTGGCACCTACAAGAGGACTTAAACATATAAAAGTTGGTTGCAGTTTGTTAAAAGATTTGTTTTATTTTTAATTATGTGTGTATGTGTAATTATGTGCACATGGATGCAGTTGCCTGTGGATGCAAGAAGAAGACATCCGATTCCCTGAAGCTGAGGTTAGGAGGCAGTTGTGAGCCACTGGATGTGGGTGCTGAGAACCACACTTGGGTCCTCTGGAAGAGCAGTATATACTCTTAGCCATTGAGCCAGCCCTCTCTAGACCCACAAATTCGTTACATTTTATTTGGTATCCTTATTAGATACCAAGCAGTTCCCTTAGTTTTGGGGTTTAAGAGATATAATAGGGTGCTAACAGTTATTTCATTTCTCTTGACTGGGAGATGTTGCTATTTAAAGTAGTTTATTCATATGCTAAATTAAACCTGTGATCTTAGTGTCAATATTTGATACTCAGATAGTACTTTAGAGATTTCCCAAGTATTGTTGTGATGTTTATGGTTTAATTATCACTACAATCTTGTCAAAAAGACAAGATATTTTTCAACTCCATGTTACAGGAAGAAAAATGAGGTATAGAATACAAAGTGGTTAGTCAATAATAGTGGAGAACTAGAAATCAGATTTCTTAAACTTCTGGCATGCTCATAAAAGTATTCTGGAAATACAGACCTGAAGGGTGATGATCAGGCTGTCAGACTGAGTTTTTGTGGACTAAAACAACGTAGTGTCTCACCAAGGCTGGCACAAGCAGGCAAGAATCCCATCTGGCATGATGATTCCAGCCTTAGGGTTCATCACTTAGACAAATGCTGCCACTTTTGTTGTCAGGCTTGGTGTTAGACCCCAGGTAACAGGTACAAATAGCAGTTAGAGGCAAGAGGTTGGGAGGGGGCTACAAGGACTGGGTATAATACTACAGACTCAGAAGTCATATTGTCTAGGGTTCTTTGCTACTCTTCAAACTTGGTTACAGAATTGAAGTACAAATGAGGACTGACATGGTTGCTCAGTCTACAAGTGAGAACATAGGCCTGAAGTCTAGGAAGAAGACTTGCTAGTTAACAGGCTGTGGGTGTCACCCAGGCACGATGCTTGATGCATGGGGGAAATAAGCTACTTCTAGATTCCTTAATGTATTTCAGGCTCTTCTTGGCAGAGCTCAGTTTGCTGATCAAATGTCTTTAGTCCTCCCTGATGGACAGAGCATAAGTAGGCAGAGAGCAAGAAGCAGTCTTTTGGCATCCGGGTACATGGCTCAAGTTACAAAGCCTGTGGTTTATCTGAGACTTTAGCAGTTCTCCACATGTAAGCCCACTGACTTACCACTGGGAAGTTTCCATGTCAAACATGTGCAAACATGTGCCACTGCATTTTATGATGATCCCATTTGTATTCTCATGGCATGTCACCAAGTGAGCATACACTGGGATATCTAGGAAAATGCACAAGCATTCTCATGGCAGAGTTATGTTTAGGTGATTAGAGAAAAGTAACAACCAGCTTAATGAGTCACAATAAACGTTTATTTGTCCCACCCCGTTTCCTAACTTTGGTATAGTCTATACAGTTCACAGAGAGTGCAGAGAGTTTCTGTCTGGGTTCCCAGTGTGACACAATAAGTTGGGAGTTATCAGGTCTTTGCTTCTCATTCTGTGTTATCCTAGGCCCAGCAGTCCTGGCACTGCTTAGAAGTTTGTTAAGAATGCATAATCCCAGGGCTGGAGAGATGGCTTGGTGGTTAAGAACACTGGCTATTCTTCCAGAGGACCTGGGTTCAATTCTTAGCATCTACATAGCAGCTCACAGCTATCTATATAACCCCAGTTTCAAGTGACCTGATACCTTCACACAGATATAAAAATGTAGAATTCCAGGCCTGATGCTACACTTGCTGAGTCAAAGTCTAGCTTAACAGCATCTTCAGATGATTTATAACACAGTCATGTGTGAGTAGCACCGGGAATGCCTTCAGCTCATGTCTCCTTACACTTTGACTTTAAAAAATTTCTTTCTTTCTTCCTTCCTTCCTTTCTTTCTTTCTTTCTTTCTTTCTTTCTTTCTTTCTTTCTTTCTTTCTTTCTTTCTTTCTTTCTTTCTTTCCTTCTTTCCTTCCTTCCTTCCTTCCTTCCTTCCTTCCTTCCTTCCTTCCTTCTCTCTCTCTCTCTCTCTCTCTCTCTCTCTCTCTCTCTCTCTCTTTCTTTCTTTCTTTCTTTCTTTCTTTCTTTCCTATGTGTATGTCTATAGGTGTCTGTGAGCCACAGCATATGTGTGGAGGTCAGAGGACAATTTGCACGACTTGATTCTTTTTTTCCATGTGGGTCCCAGGTATGAAATTCAGGTTGCCAGGCTTGGTAGCAAATATTTTACCTGGTGAGTCATCTTGCTGAGCCCATTCTTAGGGACCTTAGCTTTCTACTTTTCTGGTGTTTGCTGACCGTTTTACAAGCTGAGGGGTTTTTGTTCGTTTTTTTTGTTTGTTTGTTTGTTTGTTTGTTTTTTTAATTTTAAAATGTGTCACTTTTAAAACAGCTGACTGGCCCTTTCTTGTTTTGCCTCGGTGACGTGCATCTTTGTTTTAAATCCCTCATAGTTTTTACGCTTCTCTTCAATGATTTTTTGTTTTGCTTTGTTTTGGGAGACACGCTCTTGCTCTGTATCCAAGGAGATCAGTATGCAGGGGGTCACACTGTCAAACTTGTGGCTATCCTCCTGCTGCAGCCTCCCAGCTGCTGAAATTGTGGCTGTGAACTGGCACACCTGGCATTTAAAGTGTAGCCCAGGCTGGCCTTGAAATGGGAAATCCTCTTTCCTCATTCTCTTTAGCCATCTACCTTCTGGCTAACTTAGGCCACTGTCCAGAACCACTTTGTATGTGGGAACAAAGCCTCACTTTGGCTTTCCGGGAGATGCTTGCTCTCTGACCATCCTGAAGGCTCTTTCTGGCCCATGACACCTCCCTCAACAGCACTCCTGAGTGTCAAGGTTCTGCCTACTGCCAGTTTCCTTCAGAAAATGTTGTGTTGTCCCTAATTTCAATATTATGTATGGGGTGGAGGTTGGTAGATTCACACTACTTTTTACATGAGGAAAATAGCCTGTTTCTGGCTGCATCTGTCAACCTTGATTTCTGTTGTTCAGTGTTTTACAGCATCATGGGAACTCTGAAGCTTAGAAATATCCTCCCAGCAGGATCTGTGTTTCCTGTGTTTCAGCCCTGGGCTTTCTTGTCTTGTTTTGTAAATGCAAATCTCTTAAAGAAAAGCTCTCCCCCACACTCCTTCATTTTTTGTGTCTGGAGACAAGGACTTACCCCTGGAGCCCAGGCTCATGTGAAGATTCCTATTTTGTTCAGACTGGCCTTGAACTTGCCATCCTTCGACTCAGTGTTCAGGGTGCTGGGATTGTAGACATGTATTACTGCACTTGGCAAGGGGAAAAAACTTTTTTAAAAATTGTCACTTTGCTTTATTATTTAAAAAATTTCATTTATTACTATTTTTAATGCACAGGGGCCATAGCATCCTGTACACATAGAGGACAGAGGATGACCCTGGGGAATTGGTTCCCTTCATCCACAAAGCTTCTTTTTGCTACTTTTATCATCTTTGTTATAAACAGGGTTTAAGAAAGGAACCCTGAGCTGGGCATGGTGGTGCATGCCTTTAATCCCAGCACTTGGGAGGCAGAGGCAGGCGGATTTCTGAGTTTGAGGCCAGCCTGGTCTACAAAGTGAGTTCCAGGACAGCCAGGGCTACACAGAGAAGCCCTGTCTCGAAAACAACAACAACAAAAAAAAAAAAAAAAAAAAGAAAAAAAGAAAAAAAAAGAAAAGAAAGAAAGAAAGAAACCCTGATGGAACATATTGCCCTCTTGGAATTTAGGTATTTCTGGATGCATTGTTTTGGCTTATATGTTCACAATCTCACTCAGAAATATGTTGTGTGAATTAAATGTAAGGCATTTTGGTCGATGAGCACCAACCTTGTGGCTTGTTTCCTAAGGCTCCTCCATTCTGAAACCATATCGCCTGTTTCTTCATTGTCTCTGCAGACCACACAGGATGCGTGAAGCAATGGGTACGATGAGTTTACTGAGAGGCACTTAGAACATACTAGTTCATACACGTTGAAGTAGAACCAGGTAGAGACGACCAATTATTAGATACTGATTGGTAATTGATCTACTTAAGGCCTTGCTTGTTCTGCCTATTTGCCAAGAATGACGTCCTACCCGGAACAGAATGACCTGGAAAACCAGCTCAGACAACACTTCCTGCTGACAGCCGGAGGTTCCTGCTCTTACCTGTCCAACCTTTCTGCCTGCCCCACGTTGTGGTTGTAAGGGTATAAAATAAAAATGCAAGTGGACTCCCTGCTTGGTTATAAATGGGGCTTAAAGGCTTTTCAGGAGCTGTTTTGGCTTCTGCCTGCTGGTGACATCTTCTCTCTTCCACTCTCATTGATGTTGGAGAGCTTATTCCAGAAAGATTCTGGAAACAATGCCACCTACAAGCAGTTCCCCTCTCTCAGAGATCCCAGTGGCTAATCCTTAGCTATCTGAATCAATGTCACCTGGAACCAGGAATCACCCTGCAATCGGTGGGAGAGACTGCAGCTGAGTTCAGCTTCTTGTGAGACTGACGCCTTTGTTTCACGGTCTTCCAGGAACTACGGGGTCCTGTGTTTCCTGCCTCTAGGTAACTGATTAGCTTCCAGTTACCTCCTCTAACTAGCTACTAGCTGGCACAAAACTAACTAACTAGCTACTAACTGGCACAACTAACTAGCTACTAGCTGGGACAAAAATCCAGCCAAGCTGGTTCAAGCTGTTAAGATTGCTGTCACACTTGTAAGGTCGGAGTGCCATAGTGAGTGCTATTTCCTTCATAGTAGACCAGAAGGAGTCTCCATCCGAGAGCCCCGCCCTCAGGATACCTTTCGCAGAAATATAAGACAATCCTGTGATTTTTTTTCTCTCTTGTTCCAGACACTTTTTAAGTTTGTGGAGTTTTGTTTATATAACAGGGCACAGTTCTGGCTTTCCTGGAACTCTATAGACCTTTATGGACTTTATAGAGGTCTGTTCTTTTCTATTGAAAGACAGAAAGGGGGCTGGCGAGATGGCTCAGCAGGTAAGAGCACTGACTGCTCTTCCAAAGGTCCTGACTTCAAATCCCAGGAACCACATGGTGGCTCACAACTACACATAATGAGACCTGACACCCTCTTCTGGTGTGTCTGAAGTCAGCTACAGTGTACTTATGTATAATAATAAATCTTTGGGTTGGAGCAAGCCGGGACTGAGAGAGCAGAGTTGACCGGATCAAGCAGGGTTGACCAGAGCAAGCAGAGATTTCAACCTCTCCCCCACTACAAAAAGAAAAAGAAAAAAAGAAAAAAAGGAAGTGGATCCAGAGGAGAGGAGAGAAGTATAGGAAGTGGAAAATGTAATCAGGATAAATTATATGAGAAAAGAACCTATTTTCAATAAAAGGGAAGAAAGAAAAAGAAAATAGGGCTGGTGAGATGGCTCAGTGGTTAAGAGCACCGACTGCTCTTCCAAAGGTCCTGAGTTCAAATCCCAGCAACCACATGGTGGCTCACAACCATCTGTAACAAGATCTGACGCCCTCTTCTGGAGTGTCTGAAGACAGCTATAGTGTACTTACATATAATAAATAAATAAATATTAAAAAAAAAAAAAAAAAAAAAAGAAAAAGAAAATATAAACCTATTCAGTTATATGTTGTCTTTATCAAGTCTTCGATTTCCTTTCCTTTTTCCTGTCTTTAAATTTTTAAAGTTAGTTAATTATTATTATTTTTTTTAATGCTGCTGGGGATCAAAAGCAGAGGCTCATGTGCTCTCATTCTACTAGTGAGATTTATCCCCAGTCCCGAGTGTGTGTGTGTGGGTGGGGGGGGGGAGGGGGGGCGGGCAGAGGAGGTCCCCTGGAACTGGATGTACAGGTGGTTGTGACTGCCTGACATGGATGCTGAGACATGAACTTGAGTGTACGGCAGACGTTTCTCCAGCCCCTTGTTGGTCTGTGTTTTTGTATTTCAGATGGGATCTTATACAGCCCTGGCTGGTCTCCAATTTCTAATCCTTCTGCCTCTGCCTGCCAAATGCTGACATTACAGGCAATGTACTAACACACACGGCCCAGAATACCTTTTTAAAAGCACTTCATTTTGTCCTAAGAATATAATCTGTTTCAAATGCGTAGTTCACTCAAAATAACAACAAAAAAGTTTGAATGCACAATTTCTGATTTAATATTATTTTGATATCAATTCAGTATTATTTTGACTTTATTGAGGCAAATGTTTCTAAGTCAATGAAAAATGAGTGAATTGATGGATGGGCTCTAATCCCAGCAGAGGCAGGTGGATCTCTGAGTTCAAGACCGGACCAGTCTACAGATCAAGTTCCAGGACAGCCAGGGTGGTTACACAGAGAAACCCTATCTTAAAAACCAACCAACCAACCAGTCAACTGAACAAACAAACAAGCAAAAATAGAAAGGAAAAGAAACCAATTAAATTAATAAAAATTTGGTACGCCTAGATGAAACCTTTCTTGAGTTTTTTGTTTTGTTTTGTTTGTTTGTTTTTTAAGAAAATCTGGAAAATGGGCATGATGGCCCCTTCTCATCCCATCACTCAGGAGGCAGAGGCAGGATGATCTCTGTGAGTTTGAGGCCAGCCTTGTCTACAAGGAGAATTCCAGGATAGCCAAAGCTGTTATATAAAGAAACTAACTTGAAAAACCATACACCCATACCCCCCTCCCACACACACACAACACACCCCACACACAAATGATTAATCAAGTAATTAATTCTGAAATGAGTTATCTGAATGTTAGCGTAATAAATACTTTTGTAAACCAGGTGGTTTCCAGTCCACTGTTTTTATTAATTTTTTCTTTGTTATTTAAGCAGGTGTTTCCTCTCTCATCTCCATTGTAAGGACAAAGATTTGTCTTTGGTACTAAAGTTCTGACTGGAAAGGTAGAGCAGCTAAATCCAGACTCATCTATGTTGTGATGCAATAGTGACCTGTGAACAGATGAACGTCTCAACCATCTAAACGTATTGAAAATTAGTACGTGCCAGCCTGAAGAACGTGAAATACCTTTTCAATTTTCATTTAAGGGAACACAAGCAAAGATACTTGGAAATAACCAATCTAGATGAATAACTAAGGAAGACCATATAAATCAGTCATGCAACACCCTTACTGGGGAGACTAGCCATCTATTTTTAAATGCCCTGTTGGCAGACTTCAACAGACAGCTGTATTAGGTGGACAGAGGCCGACTGCGCGTGGGGAAGAACATCGTGTTAACTTGGTTATTTTTAGTTGTGAAACCTCCTTTTTAAACCCTAATATTAGAAAAAGAGAGGTATACACACAACAGATACACACATACAAGAGAGAGAGAGAGAGGGAAGGAGGGGGGAGGGAGGGAGGGAGGGAGAGAGGGAGGGAGGGAGGAAAAGATTAAGAGACCCTGTGCAAGGTCCTAGATTCAATCCCCAGCACTAAAAATTTAAGTTTTAAGAACACACTCAAGTTGAATGCTCTTAAAGCTTGGATGGAAAGATCTGCTGTTAGTGCCTCAGAGTACACAGCCCTGCAACCTATGCGTTACCATTGGCAGCAAGCCTGCCATTTCCCTGAAAAGCCTCCTTTTATTCTTCTGGGAATCCTGTCAGCACTTCTGAGCAAGTGCAGGAGTGGGTGGTTGATCAGCAAGCTTCATGCTGTCTTGTTTAAAAGTCTCACTCAGGTGGAAGTATACTACAAAACCTACCAATGTATCTCTATCTATGTACCTATGTGTCTGTGTATCTATGTAACTATGTAACTATGTATGTATATGAATAAATCTATATTATCTATCTATCTATCTATCTATCTATCTATCTATCCATCCGCCTACCTATCCATCTATCTATCTATCCATCTATCTATCTATCTATCTATCTATCTATCTATCTATCTATCTATCTACCTACCTACCCACCTACCTACCTGTCTATCTATGTGTTTATCTATACCTCCCCTGCTCTGTGTGTGTCTCTCTCTGTGTTTCTCATCTGTGTTTACAGTCTATTTGTGGGTTAAGTCCTGTCTTAAGTCTTCCTCGGCAGCAGGCGTACCAGCAGTAGTTGCACCTGAGTATGCACTGTCTCACTTCCCTGGAGTCATGTTTGCTGAAAAGGGGTCTGTTGAAGCTGGACCCTACTCCAGCCCCATTGCTTTTGTCTCATTTCTCCCCCTAGACATGTCCCAGACTGAGAATCTATCAAACCTCTCCAGCAGGGCTGTGGTCCTGCATCCTGCCTTGACACTGGGGTGTGGGAATGCTGCTTGGGGCTGCGAAACTAGAGGGAAACACTAGACTGCTTTTACCCTACGCCAGTCAGCCCCAGTGAGAAATAACAGAGAATTAGGCTGACGCTGGGGTTCCCTGACTCCTGGACATCCAGTCACCACTAGAAACCATAGAGTCAGGAACAAAGGGGGCCAGTGGGCTGAGGATGAGCCTGGTGGCGTTGGGGGGAGGGGAACTCTAGCTTAGTTTAGCGATGATGAGTCCAGGAACCCTGAGGGGCCTTCTGAGGGAGACTTAGGCAGCATGGCTCTGTAGACAAAGGCTTTCTCCATGTTCCCCATGGTAGTTCTTGGTGAAAGTGGCGGTTCATGCTTATCCATACCATTTTCTGACCGTTCATTGTGGAAAATGGGTCCATTATCACTTCCCCAGGGTAGACCAGAAATTAAATACCGTTTGCAGAAAGGAATGTCCAGGAAGGGAAGCTTATTGGCTAAACCCTCAGGGCCTCTAAATACCTCACTAGCAAGGGGAGATCTTTGTTTTGGGCTACATGACCACTGGTCATGTCCCTTTGTGGGTCACATGTTCTGGGCCAGGAATCTTGGTAGGGAGCAGAGACATGCCTACCATCCTCAGATGGGTCCCTGGGACCTGGGGTCTGTGAACCCAGTCAACCTTACCCAGTTTCCTGGCACGGACCACTGCGCCACAGGACTCATCTGGTTGGTCTCTCGGGCAAACTCAGTAAAATGAAAAGAGAGAACGAGCAGGCATCATACCTGCTTGCCGTTGTTTTGGGGACGCCCAAAAGAGTTCAGGGTTTTGTCAAAACCAAGTCACTGGAGAGTTTAATTTTCCTTGGGGGGAGGGCAGAATTCTCTTGTGTGTTTGTTGCTACAGTCAAAGGTGAGCTTACTCTAGGAGAGCTAACAGAAGACACTGCTCAGACTGTAAGCGGGAGAGTTTTATAAGGGAAGAGGTCATGTTACTGACACGACTGACCCAGAAACCCACAGAACTACAAACACACATTATCAAGCTTTCTCCATGTTGTTTGCAACATTTATGGTGGATATTTTTGTTTTGGTTTGGTTTTGTTTTTCGAGACGGGGTTTCTCTGTATAGCCCTGGCTGTCCTGGAACTCACTTTGTAGACCAGGCTGGCCTCGAACTCAGAAATCTGCCTGCCTCTGCCTCCCGAGTGCTGGAGTTTAAAGGCGTGTGCTACCACGCCCGGCTGATATTTTTTAATGTTGCTTTCAACTTGTTTGCTATTTTCAGCAAGCGATTACCACAACACACACATACATCATGCATATATACATACATGCATATATACACACATACAGGCATGCATGCATACATATATAATTTTGCGTCAGGGGCATGGAAGTCTGTAATTTAAGATTAAAGCTATGTAGGGCTGGAGAGACATCTCAATGGTTAAGAATACTTGTTCTTGCAGAGGACCTGGGTTTATTTCCTAGTACCCATGTGGCAGGTAACAGCCATCTGTAACTTCAGTTTCATGAGGTCTGACGCTCTCTGTGGGTCGACGGGGCACCTAGTGCACACACAATCATGCAAGCAAGATATTCTTGATCACAACATAAAATAAATAAGCATTTATAAATGGGTTAAAGCTATCACTTAACTTAGGCTGTAAAAGCTGATTCCATGTACAATCCAAGATATAGTGAGGTTGGGTATATTGTTCTCTCAAAGGCAGGTTAAACGTAAATAGGCTGAATGCATAGTAGGACAGCAGGTTAAGTATGCAGTCTTGAATGCTCTCTAGGCACCTTATTAACATGGTGGCAAGATCTGGGAAATTAGTTTATTTTTAATGCAAGAGGTGTTTTCATAAAAAATGTGTCACTACAATTTCCTTTGTCTCTGTTCATAGCACTATAACAAAATGCCAGCTATTATGTACTTTACAGTTGCGAAGCCTTACAGTTGTAAACCACGATCGAGGATACTGAAGGTTTGATGTCTAAGGAGGCTTCATTTCCTGCTGCCTAGATGATGCCTTTCTGAATCTTCACAGGGTAGAAGCCAGCGAGTTTCTGAAGCTTCTTCACTGAGGGCACGAATTCTGGACCAACTCTGAACAAGACGGGCTTTACCCGACACCGACTGCGATACAGTTGTGACTTAGACATGTGGGCTCTTGGACTGTGGAAGTCTCCTTAAGTCCCTGTTTCAGGGGGGCCCTCATTGCTGCTCCCCAGTCACTGTTGCTCTGCGGGTTATGCAGGATACAGCCCTTTGTCTTTATTGGGGACATATCAGGGACGGAGCTTTACGGGGATGGAGGAATAAAAAACAAGCAAGCACCTCCCTTGCCATTCAAGGACCAGACAGGGGGAGCCGTGAGCTGCCATAAAAGGAAATGAACTTGTTCTTCCTCGGAGTCAGGCATTCGGAACACAATGTCCTGGTGTCTGCTGCCCCCGTGTGGACATTTACATGTGTTGACTTCAGTCTTGGGTTTTCCTTATTAGGTGGTTCTATGCCCAAAGAAAGAATAGGTCAGATACAAAGAATTTTTTTTTTTTTGGAGGGGGGGGGGTGTTCGAGACAGGGTTTCTCTGTGTGGCCCTGGCTGTCCTGGAACTCACTCTGTAGACCAGGCTGGCCACGAACTCAGAAATCCGCCTGCCTCTGCCTCCCAAGTGTTGGGATTAAAGGCGTGCGCCACCATGCCCGGCTAGATACAAAGAATTTAAGGCGTCCTTCTGCCTCAGCTTGTCCCCAAATCCCTCTAGGTTCCCTGTGCTCTAAGGGTCACACGTATCCACTGCCTTTTTCTCCTTGGTGGTATGCTATCCTGAAGCAGGACTAAGTCCACACTGGATCTCCCCTGCCTTTAAGAGCTTTTGAAGAATCAGCTTGGGGAATGGAAACCTCCAGAGAATCGCCCTTTTCTCCTTACCTTGAATGTAGATGGCACGCACGACTAGTTTGCCATTGGCATAGCGGACAGGATGGCTTGTTATGTCTATGATTTCGTCCTGTGGTGTACGTATAATGTCCCGGCTGTCTCAGTCGCTTTCTGGGCTCGCATATGTGACTACGTAGCCACACTATGAAGTGCTGTGAAAAGGAGCTGAGTGTGGTGATGGATGTCAGCCTTCAAGAAATGGAGCCATTGGTGCAGGAGGACAAGCGCAGTCGTATTTCTCTAACAATCACATGAACCCAGAGGCAGATCACTCTCCAGTTGAGATCCGAGCCCTGGAAAATACCCGGATTGCAGGTGAAAACCAGAGGGCTGCATGAATCTGTGCCTAGATTCTGTTAGGGAAGAAACGTGTGCTGTTTTTTTTTTTTTTAACCAGCGGGTGTCTGCGAACCTTTGCTATCGACAGAGAAACAGAACTCTGCTCTTTGGTTTTTACTTATGACTTCCCTGTCCGCGGGACCGCATCACACATCCTAGTCTGTGTTCTAGTTTGCTGTCTGGTGCTGTGATAAATACCAGGATCAAAAGCAGCTAGGGGAAGAAAGGGTTTGCTTGACTCGAATGTCTCTATCACAGTCCACTGTAAAGAGAAGTCAGGGCAAGAGGAGAAGCAGGAACTGAAGCAGAAACCAGGGAGGAGCACTGACAGCGTAGTACACTCAGCTTGATTGCCTGCCTCCCTCCTTTCCTTCCTTCCTTCTTTTTTGTTTGTTTGTTTGTTTGTTTGTTTGTTTGTTTGAGACAGGTTTCTCTGTTTTACCCTGGCTGTCCTGGAACTCACTCTGTAGGCCAGGCCAGCCTAGACCTCAGAGATCTGCCTGCCTTTACCTCCGCAGTGCTGGGATTAAAGGCATGGGCTACCATGCCTGGTTCTCAGCTTGCTTTCTTATACACCCCAGGACCACTGCCCATGGTGATCTGATTCCTCCAACATCCATTATTAATCAATAAAATTCCCTGCAGACATGTGCACAGGACAGTCTGATGGAGGCAATTGGAGTTGAGGTTCCCTCTTCCCAGATAACCCTACCTGTGTTCAGTTGACCAAAATTTAACCAGCACAGTTAAGTTTTTGAAAATCAATACAATCAACAAATAACCTTTGGTTTAGAACTGCTCTTCCCTCCCACCAAGAGTCTGGCACGGACCTTGCTCTTTTGGCTCCTTGAAGGTGAGTCCTCTGTCAGGGGCTATCCCAGCTCCTTACCAGAGTCCTGAGGGGGCTTGCATATGTAATTTACCTACTCAAGGTAAAGCTGGTTTAATGACAAACTTTGTTCTTTCACAGTATGAGCTATTAGACTTTCCATGGCTTCAATCTTAAGTTGCAACAGGCTCCTTAATCCTTTCACAGTTACAAGAAACTTATGATTCCTGGGGAAATAGACAATTCACAGAGCAGAAAAATATAAAACCAAAATGTCTTAGCTAAGGTTTCCATTGATGTGAAGAGACACTGTGACCAAGGCAACTTTCATGAAGGTTGTTACTGGGACTGGGTTACAGGTTCAGAGGTTCAGTCCATTATCTTCCTAGCAGGAAGCACTGCAGCATCCAGGCAGGCATGGTGCTAGAGAAAGAGCTGAGAGTTCTCCATCTTGATCTGAAGGCTCTCAGGAGAAGACTATCTTCAGGCAGCTAGAAGGAGAGCCTCAAAGCCCACCCCCACAGTGACACACATCATCAACAAGGCCACATTTCCTGATAGTGCTATTTCTTAGGTCACACATAGTCAAACCACCACATAAAACTTCTTAAAGTTAGGAAACTATTGAATTTACAAACAAAGCTAGTAAGAAGCAGTCTATGATGGATGTCATGGCGGATCTATAAAATGAGAATAGGCAACTGAAAACTCTCAAGGAAAAAAAAAAACTTGGAAAACATCCTAAATCAATCCAGTATATATCAGAAAATCAGTAGACAAAAAACGGAATAGATTTTAAGTTATATATAGAAGCAACTGACTGCTGTCCAGGTAACTGGGTAGAATATGTGTTTTTTCCGTTCACAAAAATAACCAGTGAGGGACTAAGATTAGAGATCCCAAGTTAGCCAAAATCTAGTACTACATTCACCTTTGCCTTCTGAACTTCTGAACTTGGTGTTTCCTATAAAACATCTGCCCTAAGAACAGACTGGTACCACAAGTAGGCTCCTGAGTCCTTTTGTGGTCCTAATCAATCAGTCTTGGGTGTGGTGTTCAATAAACGATTCTTGCTTAACTGAGATCTGTATGTGTATCGTTTGTGTGTCAATTCTTTAATCCCAACATGCATCTCCATGTCTAATGCCAAGATTTTCTTCAGATCTTCAACTCCTTTGAACTTTGTTGACTGCAACACATTTTTTTTTCTCTTGTGTTGGTTCTTCTCCTTGTTAGCAGCTCTCTTTGGCAGGTATGTCTCCAGGACAATATAGGCTTCACCTGTCTAGCTTCACACAATGGGCTCTCTGGACCTCCATGCAGATGCCCTTGCCGTACTCCTGGCTGGCCTCAGCAGCTTTCCTTAGTCACAGAAGGAGATTCCATAACTCTTTCACAAAATGGCTTCTCTGGGCCTCCATGCAGGGACACCCCTGCCAGATGCCTGGACTCAACAGTTTTCCTTAGTTGCAGAGAGAGATTCTACATCCCCTTAGTTCTATCTTTGACTCTAGAGCCAGAGCTACATGGCTGAAGCTGCCAAGTTCAGCTGCTTGCTGGGGTCAGAACATGGCCCCCTTATTCAATTTTATCTTTACCAGTTTTCTGTTTTCAATGGTTTTCTTCTCTCTCTAAACTTGGCTGGCCTGGAACTTAGAGATCTGTATGCCTCTGTCTCTTGAGTGCTGGGATTAAAGGTTTCTTCTGTTGGAACTCAAGGAGTCTATTGCCATGCCTGTACCTCAGCTTTTCTTTAATTCCTTCTCACAAGATTGAAGCTTAGCAGAGTGGGATCTCGCACTGAAGTTACCACTCCCTAAATTCCATTTTTACGTTTGTTTTCTCCATTTCATTAAAACACTCTTGATAAGAGTGAAACACAGAACAAAGTCTATAGTAGGCTGTTTTGAGATTTCTTTTGCCGATGCAATTAATTTAAATCTCTCCACTTTAGCCCTAGACAGATTCTTTGGACAAGGGCAAAAAGCAGCCACATCCTTCATCAAAGTGCCACAAGAATGATCTTTAGGCAGCATATTAAAATTCTTCCCCTCTAAAGCCCCTTGAGCCCCCACAGTTTAAATCACCCTCAGAAACACTGTTTTCCATGTTCTTGCTAGTATGGCCCATTGTGCCCTGCTAAAAGCATCCCACTGCTTTCCAAATACAATGTCTCAAAATAAATATTCCTCCAAACAAAAGCATGATTGGACCTATCACAGCAAACCCCCAGTTCCTGGTATCAGTTTCTGTCTTGTTAGGGTTTCATTGCTGAGAAGAAGCACCATGACCAAGACAACTGTTATAAAGAAAAGCATTAAATTGTGGCTGACTTACATTCCAGGGTTTTAGTCTATTCACTTTGTAACAGAAAGCATCATAGAATCCTGGCAGACATGCTGCTGGAGAAGGAGCAGAAATTTCTATATCTTGATCTCCAGGTAGCAGAAAGGAATTATATGTTATACTGGGTGTAGCTTGGGCATAGGAGACCTAAAAGCCCACCCTCACAGGGACAAACTTCCTCCAACAAGGCCACACCTACTCCAACAAGGCCACACCTCCTAATACTGCCGTTCCCTGAGTCAAGCATTCCAACACATGAGTCTATGGAGATAATACCTATTCAAACCACCTCATGTGTTATCACAGATTTGGCCATGTAGGGATAAACATGATTCTTTTAGGGTGGCAGAAATAATCTGTACCTTGATTGTGGTGGCTACATGACTACATGTACTAAAAGGAAAAATTTTTACTCTCTATAAAATTGTATCTACATAGAATTACATTACATGAAAAACAAACAGAACCACCAGGCTAATAAACAAAGTAACTTTTTTGTTGGTACTGAGAATTGAGTCTTTAGATCCCATACATTCTCTGCAAGCACTATACTCCTGAGCTATGTGTCTAATAATCAAATTTCTAAGAAAAAAAAAGAATTGTGTGTATATTTGTGACTGTGTGCTTACTTGTCTATACATGTGTTTGCCTGCACAGGTGGAACCCAGGAGTCAAACTGACTGCTTTTTTATATTGTTCTTTAAGTTGTTTATTGAGACAGAATCTCTCATGGAGCCTGAACTTCACTGGTAGACTAGACTATCAATCTATCAGTCTATTGAGCTAGAGGGATCTGTTTGCCTCTGCTCCCTGAAGGCTGGGGGCTACAGGTATGTGGGAAACAGTAAATAAAGAAGGCATTTATAAAGCCAGGCTTGGTGGCACACGCCTTTAATCCCAGCACTTGGGAGGCAGAGGCAGGTGGGTTTCTGAGTTTGAGGCCAGTCTGGTCTACAGAGTGAGTTCCAGGACAGCCAGGGCTACACAGAGAAACCCTGTCTCGAGAAAAAAAAAAAAAAAAAAAAAAAAAGAAGGCATTTATAAAACTGGCTTGAAGAAGAGGCTCTCAACCTGTGGGTCAAATGACAAGGTTCATTGTGAACAAGAGTCACCTAAGACCATAGGAAACCACAGATGTTTACATTATTGTAAAGGCAACTTTCATTCACCAGAATCAATTGTTGTTTAGTAGACTTACTGTTGAATAAGCTCATCCTTTCTAGTTCTTTCTGGCTGGCTGGTTCAGCTCAGCTATTCTGATTCAAACTCGTCTCCAAGTAGAGTGACTCAATCTGGTTTCTCTCAGCTTCTCATTGAATTCTCCGCTTGACCCCAAACCAACTCTGGCAATTTGTTCCAGTCTTCTGGCTCCTTCTTATTCTCTGGCTCATTCTGTCTTCACCTGCAACCTACTCCTGTAAAACTGTTTTGGTAAAACTGTTCCCTCCCCTCCCCTCCCCTCCCCTCTCCTCCCCTCCCCTCCCTTCCTCTCCCCTCCCCTCCTTTCTCTTCCCTCCCCTCCTCTAAGCTATCTCTCTTTCCTCTCTGCTCTTGGGATAGTTGGGCATATCCTAACTCTGCCTCTTTTTTTTTCCTAACTCTGCCTCATTCTGTCAAATCTTTATTTGATTCATCACTTTGTCTGCCCTCAATTAGAAGTCACTTTCAAACATGGCTGCTTTCTTCTATAAATGAACTTCCATCGTTTGGGAATAAAGGTGTGTACTAAGGGCTTGTCTGTTCCTGCCAGATCACACAGACCTAGAAGGTCATCAGATGTGATCCTGTACCAGAGCAGCCATGGTGCTGGGTTAAAATTCCTCTACACATGATGACTTAAAACAGTAGCAAAACTATAGTTATGAAGTAGCAGTGAAAATACTTTTATGGGGCTGTCGAGATGGCTCAGCAGGTAAGAGCACTGACTGCTCTTCTGAAGGTCCTGAGTTCAAATCCCAGCAACCACATGGTGGCTCACAACCACCCACATAATAAGATCTGATGCGCCGGGTGTGGTGGCGCACGCCTTTAATCTCAGCACTCGGGAGGCAGAGGCAGGCGAATTTCTGAGTTCGAGGCCAGCCTGGTGTACAAAGTGAGTTCCAGGACAGCCAGGGCTATACAGAGAAACCCTGTCTCGAGAAAGAAAGAAAGAAAGAAAGAAAGAAAGAAAGAAAGAAAGAAAGAACAAACAAACAAACAAAAATCTGACTCCCTCTTCTAGTGTGTCTGAAGACAGCTACAGTATACTTGCATATAACAAATAAATCTTTGGGCCAGAGCGAGCAGAGGTCCTAAATTCAATTCCCAACAACCACATGAAGGCTCACAACCATCTGTACAGCTACAGTGTACTCACATACATAAAATAAATAAGTAAATCTTAAAAAAAAAAGAAAATACTTTTATGGTTGGAGATCACCACAAAATGAGGAAATAAATTAATGGCAACGTTAGGAAGGTTGAAAACCACTGGATTAGGGAATGGGGCAGAAGCTGGAGTTTACATACAAGATAAAAACTTCATGGGCTGGAGAGATGGTATGTAAAAGGGGACTGGAGAGATGGCTCTGGGTTTAAGGGTACACACTGTTCTTGCAGCTGACTCAAGTTTGGTCTCCTGAGCAGCTCACTCAGCTTGTAACTTGAGTTCCAGGGGATCTGATGTCTGCTTCTGCCTCTGAAGGCTCTGTACCCAGTGTGCACAATCATACAGATGTGTATACATAACTATCACACTCACAGACATGGATACATAACGATCACACTCACAGACATAGATACGTAACTATCACACTCACAGACATGGATACATAACTATCACACTCACAGACATAGATACGTAACTATCACACTCACAGACATGGATACATAACTATCACACTCACAGACATGGATACATAACGATCACACTCTCAGACATGGATACATAACTATCACACTCACAGACATGGATACATAATGATCACACTCACAGACACGGATACATAACTATCACACTCACAGACACGGATACATAACGATCACACTCACAGACACGGATACATAACTATCACACTCACAGACACGGATACATAACTATCACACTCACAGACACGGATACATAACTATCACACTCACAGACACGGATACATAACTATCACACTCACAGACACGGATACATAACTATCACACTCACAGACACGAATACATAACTATCACACTCACAGATATGGATACATAACTATCACACTCACAGACATAGATACGTAACTATCACACTCACAGACATGGATACATAACTATCACACTCACAGACATGGATACATAACGATCACACTCTCAGACATGGATACATAACTATCACACTCACAGACATGGATACATAATGATCACACTCACAGACACGGATACATAACTATCACACTCACAGACACGGATACATAACGATCACACTCACAGACACGGATACATAACTATCACACTCACAGACATGGATACATAACTATCACACTCACAGACACGGATACATAACTATCACACTCACAGACATGGATACATAACTATCACACTCACAGACACGGATACATAACTATCACACTCACAGACATGGATACATAACTATCACACTCACAGACATGGATACATAACTATCACACTCACAGACACGGATACATAACGATCACACTCACAGACATGTATGAATAACTAAAAATAAAAATCTCTATGAGAAGATAAGAACTATATTTTATTTTAGAGAACTGGAAGGTGAAGAGGGTTTCGAAGATGCACCCAAACTATTATGTAAGGGAAGATAAATCCAGAGAGCATAACTGTTGCAGAGTGACGAAATGTTGGAAGCTTAGGATGAAGAGGTGGAGGTAAAGGAAGTTAGAAACAGACAGATTTGCCTTTGTGTGTTGGTGGTTGCCTTACTCCCACTCACAAGGCAGAAGGTTGGAGACTTAGAAGCCAGCCTGGGAGACTATGTTTCAAGAAAAGAAATGAACACAACTAATGGGAAATATATTTTTGGCATATTTTAAAGACTCAGAGAGAGGGTGATTTGTTAAGGCCCAGAATCTGAGGAAAGAGTAAGAAAAGTGCAATAAAAATAGGTAATTCCGCCAGGCGTGGTGGCGCACGCCTTTAATCCCAGCACTCGGGAGGCAGAGGCAGGTGGATTTCTGAGTTCGAGGCCAGCCTGGTCTACAAAGTGAGTTCCAGGACAGCCAGAGCTATACAGAGAAACCCTGTCTCGAAAACAACAACAACAACAACAACAACAACAACAACAACAACAACAACAACAACAACAAAAAGGTAATTCCGCCCCTTCCCCTGGCTGGCAGCGCGGAGGCCACACGATGCCTGGAGTTACTGTAAAAGACGTTAACCAGCTGGAGTTCACCAGAGCTCTGGCAGCTTTCTTCAAAAAGTCCGGGTGGACACAAACATATAGAGCTTGCCCCATATGATGAGAACTGGTTCTACACATGAGCTGCTTCCACAGCTCAGCACCTGTACCTCCGCGGTGGTGCAGAGGTTGCTTCCATGACCAAGATCTACGGAGGACGGCAGAGAAAAGGTGTCAGACCCAGCCACTTCAGCAGAGGCTTTAAGAGTGTCCTCCAAGCCCTGGAGGGGCTGAAAATGGTGGGAAAGGACCAAGATGGGGGCAGCAAGCTAACACCTCAGGGACAGAGAGATCTGGACAGGATCGGCAGCGGCCAACAAGAAGCATTAGAACAAAGGATGCTGGGTTAATAAATTGCCTCATTCATTTAGGAAAAAAAAAAGGTAATTCCTGGGTGTTAGCCAGAAGAGTTGGGAAATAGAGCTATCTATAGAAATGGGGAAGTTGTTGGAAAGGGAGGAGCAGTACTGAAGGGCGGGGAGTTCAAGGTTGGGTATATTAACTTCTATATACTTGGCAGTATCTTGTATCTGTAAGTCTTCAGCGGAGATTCCAATTGAAAGGTGGAGAGATAGAAACCTAGGCAAGGAGTGAGCCTCGGGGCGCTGAGATTTCTAGGTTGGGAAGAAGTGAATTCAGAGCAGGAATTTGGATTGTGACAGAAAACATGAAAAAAAAAAAAAAAGAACAGAATAGTGAAAAACAATTATAGGTAGCTTGAGAGATGACTCAGCGGGTAACTGATTTAAAGGGTTGCAGATGGTGGTATGAACCAGAAACTGCAGCACTGGGGGAGTGAAGACAAGGCGGATCTCTGGATTAGCCTGTCTGCTAGCCTGCTACTCAAACGTAACAGGTGAGCCCAAAGCCAGTGACACTAATCTCAAAAAAGAAGGGCGATGAGGCTGGAGAGATGGCTCAGTGGTTAAAAGCACTTGGTGCTCTTTCTTAGGACCTGGGTTTGGGTCCCAACACCAGCATGGTAGTTCACAAGTATCTGTAACTTCGGAGTCCTGGGAATTGGTACCCAAACAAGCTCTCAACACGCTTGTAACCTGAGAGCAGCTCTCACAAAGTTCTTAAGCAATTTTATCAATTTTTAATTTACATTAATGGTCAGCAATAATGCGTCATTACTACTTGGTAGATGCCGTAAAGTACTCCACAGGTTTCTTGATCCAGAAGGTGGAATGATCCTAAGAAGTTGTATTGTGGGGCTGGAGAGATAAATTAGCAGTTAAAGAGCACTGACTGCTCTGCCAAAGGTCCTGAGTTGAATTCCCACTAATCATATGGTGGTTTACAACCATCTGTAATGGGATCCAATGCCCTCTTCTAGCGTGTGTCTAAAGACAACAGTGTACTCATATAAATAAATAAGTAAATAAATAAAAAGAAGAAGTCATATTTCTAAATTCCCTGGAAATGCTTGGGGAGCAATACTTTTGTGAGGGCTAAAGTTATGATTTCTAAGTTTTAATTATTTTGCCTAAGAGAACTATAAAATAAAAATGCCTTTAACCAGTAAACCCCTCTTGCCCAAGGACAGATAAAATCGTAAAGGCCATTTGCCCAAGAACAGATAACTTCCTGGAATGCCGGAGGCTGTTGCTCATGCAAGATAACAATGATTGAGTTTTCACTTCTGTAAACAAGGTAGGTTGCTCCAACCTACCAGGATGCGCTTGATAACAGGTCGGTGGGAGGAGCATAAGCAGGAAGTATATCAAGATGCATGTTTGCTTCTGATTAGATGAAGGAAGGAAGCCTTGTGTGTTTTGTTTTTATAAGCATCTGACTAATGTAATTTGGAGACATTCTCTGGGAATCCCAGGTATGGATCTGGCCAGAGTCCGTCATCCTGGCCAGTATTCAATAAAACTTGCTTCAAATTGGCTCAAAAATTGTAGTATTGATCTTATTCTTGCATGGTGAGATGAACACTTTGAAAACAACTGTGCCAACTGTTTTGAAATGTACCCTTCAAGATAGAGGAGAAGTCTGTCTGACTAAGAAAGTGTCTGACTGAATGCAGTGGTGCGTGTTTTTAATCCCAGCACTCAGGAGGCCAAGGAAGGTAGATCAGCTTCACACACTGAGTTCCAGAGCAGCCAGAACCACAAAGTGAAACCCTGGGTTGTTTGTTTTTATGATTGAGTTTTCGAGCTGGTCGTGGCGGTGTAAATGTATAATTCTACTGATTGAGAGTCAGAGGTAAGATGATCGCAGCAAGATCAAGGCCAGGCTCGTCTACAGATCACGTGGCTGGCAAACCAGGACTCCTAGTTAAGACTGCTTCATAATAAATAAGAGGAAAATAAAAATCAGTAGAATCTAACAGGATTGTCCTCTATGAATTCCTTTTTAAGGATGGAATGCTGAGAAAGGCATCCATATGCCCAAACACCTTGATCTGGCAAACAAGAATGTGCCCAACCTTTGTGTAATGATGGCCACGCAGTCTCTCACATCTCAAGGTTACATGAAGGAGCAGTTTGCCTGGAGACATTTCTACTGGGACCATCACACAGAGAGCATCCAGTATCTCAGAGATGACCTCTGTCTACCTCCCCAGATTAAGTGCCTGCCACCCTGATCATCAGCTATCCTGAGACTACAGACCTTGGCCCAAAGGTGCAGAGCAGCCTGCAAGATTTACAGTAGGGGAGGCATGCAGAGAATCTACAGAAAGAGTGCTTTGAGTTGTCCATCCAGCCCCCCATGCCTTCTGTTCCCCCATGTTCCATGTCTCGAAGTCTGTCATCGTTCCTAGTGTGAGAGTGATTAACTTTTATCTGGAACTGCCCAAAAAAGGTTTCCTTCTCTAAGCTGCCTTGCCCATGATGTATTATCACAGCAACAGAAAAGTAACTAAGGACCAAAGGCAAAGAGAGGCAGCTATGGCGATGGTGCTGGGTTTGCTCTTAGATAGGTAAAGGTGTCAGTAATTCAGATCAAGAATTTACCTGGTGCTCTGTTTTAGGGTGTCATCATTTAGATACTTTGTCTTCTTTTAAATTAGAATGACTTTAATAATAGCCATTTTAAAAGCCCCCAAATCCCTAGGTGATATTAGAAAACACAGTCAATGTGGCTGAAGGTGTTGTTTACACATCTTCCTGGCAAGCTGTGGTTCCTTCCATGTTAACAAAGGCTCTCCAAAATTTCCACATAATTCTACATTGTGTGCTTCCTCTGTGAGAAGTATTTCCTGGAGGAGGACACTGAGGCACAAAGGTAAAGGAACTGGCATGAAGTCAGATTACAGGACACACATGGAAATCTGTCCTTCCTTCATGTCAGTATCTTAAGGAAGCATCTTATTGGTCCAGAGATGACAGACAGCCCAACACTCAGTTATGGTAGAACTTTCCAAAGCCCAAATAACTGGTGTGACCAGTCGTGAGCTCTGCTATTGGCTGATGGGAGGTAAGAGACTGGAGAAAGGGTGAGTGTTGAAAGGAGAGACAAGCCTGGGCCAGGAGTGGAACAGGAAAATACAGAGCAAAACCTTTTGACTTCTGGCTTGTCATGAGTCAAGGTAGATTTGCCAAGAAATAGTAAAGTGAGACCACTAGTAATCCAAGCCAGGTGGGTTGTGATATACAAGGTTGGAATTATCAGACTAAGGAACCTTCCCACCTCTTCCTTCCATGAGTCACATGTGCTGGTGTGGTCACTGTGTCATAGTCATGTGTTGCTTTTGTGGTTCCTACTGGGAGCATTCCTGTCTAACTGGCTGGACTGATCACTGGGGCATCACTCACCATTCTTTCTGCTTTCTTTTATTCCCTGTCAAGTGCTCTGCATCATGCTTCCAAATGTGGGGGACTACGGAGGTGGTGGTGTGAAATACAAGGCTTGTAAAAAAGCAAAGTGATTCTGTTTCTATTTGTTGGTGTGTCTATCTATGTAGCTATCAAGCTATGTCTGTCTGTCTGTCTGACTAAATCTATCTATCTATCTATCTATCTATCTATCTATCTATCTATCTATCTATCTATCTATCTATCTATCTATCTGCCTATGTTTGGTAAGGAATATCCTGTTTTATCATTCACTCATCCAGGCAATAAGTATTTATTTTATGTTTTGCTGTTGGTTAAGAACAAGATAATTCCTTGGGGCTGTCACAGAGGACTTCCTTAACACATGCCTTTTACACATTACATATTTATGAAATATTTGTTACAATGGATAGCTAAGTGTTTGCTGTGATCGGACATTGCTGTCAATATAAAAGTAGATGAAGGCAAAATAAAAGGTTTCTAAGTTTTAGGGAATGACAACACAGGCAGATAACACAGTAAGTAGATGGCATTTCAAAATTCTACATAGTTATTTATTTGTTATGCCTGTCACAGTACACAGGCAGAGGTCAGAGGACAACTTTGAGGAGTTAGTCTCTCCTTCTACCGTGTGGGTCTCAAGAATCAAAGTCAGTCTCTGAGGCCTGGCCTTCCGAGTCATCTCACTGAGCCAAGGAGGTGGCCTCTAAAGTGCACTCTGACTCATGGGTTCAGCAGTGGGAGTTGGGAAAGAAGAGGTCATTGCAAGGAGTGGGAGCAGTGTGGACATGGGTACTAACTCTTCGTGAGCTTATGCAATTGAGGGACTTCAAGCAGTTCAGTTTGCCGAAGGACAGAAAAGAGAAGAAAAGAGAATAGCTAGGTGATCAGGGAGAGGAGAGTCATAAAAACTGGCCTCAAACTACCTCAGGGATGCTCATTCCTTTGCAACTAACTACATATAGATTTGTGTAACCTTACAGGGACAGAGGAAGGGAGCCCAAGGATCTGACCCTAGAGAACTTGATTTTTATCTGCCTTATTGATGTGGTGTGAAGCTGTGTGTGTTTCTGAATTTGTGTGTGTGTGTGTGTGTGTGTGTGTGTGTGTGATGTGCTTGAGGGAGGACATAGGATGGCTGGACTAGATAGAGTGAACTCCAGGCATTTCCAGAATCGTTGTACATTTCAATCCTGGGCTAGCTTTTCACTCCCCTCACCTTCCAGTAAGGACAATTATCTCTAGGAGCTTCTTCTTCTTCTTCTTCTTCTTCTTCTTCTTCTTCTTCTTCTTCTTCTTCTTCTTCTTCTTCTTCTTCTTCTTCTTCTTCTTCTTTTTCTTGATATTACAGGATTTGATGAATGAAATGAAAAAGGAGAAGTAAAGGGAGTCAGAATGGCTAAAGTTCGAGGTGGAGGAGAAACCTGAGTAGATGGAGAGATAAGGAGAGCAGGAACCTAAGATCTGGCTGATGAGTCTCTTGTATATGAAAGTCAGCAGAACTGAATCAAGGCCACCTCAAGGCCAGAAGCTGAGTTGAAAGGGCTAGGGGGCAAGTGCAAAGGATTTGAATGAAAGACTTTACATTATGCAAGAAATAAGAGAATTAGGAGAACAGGAATATACGTGCCATTGTTGCTAAGGCAACAAATGGACACTTTGATGTGTTTTGATCTCTGAGGTAATAGGCTTGTAACACCAAGAATGCTCTGCATTTTGAGACATGCAAGTGATGCTTGTATCATTAAAAAAAGAAGAAAATGATCTCAATTCTAGCCATTGTCGAGATGCACTCATATAGTCCAGACAACAGCAATTCAGTCCAGAGTCTCAAGTATGGAGTGTTCTCTCTCTCTCTTCCTCCTCCTCTTTCCTATATTCTTCTCTTTCTACAATTTGCATGCTTCTACTCTGAGAGCTAATTCCACTTGGTAACTTTGCAAGATCAAGCTTGAGAGTGACGGTCTTGACATTGGTTTCTTCTAGTTTTCCCAGCTGTGGATGAAGCAGGTGAGAGAGAAGCAGGTGGGAGCACCAGGATTGAAGGCTCATGGAGAGAAGCTGAGACTTGGCACCTTGCAGTACCATCAGAGTCCCTGAGGAGAGTCCAGGAGAGACTATGGTTGAAAGTGCAGCCTAGGGACAATGAAGACACTGTCATATTGGAGATGTCAAGACTGTGGTTTGACCACCAAAGACAATGCAGCTGTGGGTGGAGCTGGCCTGAGCATAGGAGACATACTGTGCACTATTGAGGGCAGAAAAGTGGGGAAAATCTTTGGAGCCAGAAGATTGTGAGTGAATCCTGGGTATCCAAAACTGAACTTTTTATACTGTTAGACTTTGTTAGGACTATGCCCTGACTCTTCTCTCTTATAATAAGGGAATGTTTAGCTTTTTAAAAAAAAATTTATAAGGGCCCACAGTGTGAGACTCTGAACTATTTATTCATTTATTTGTTCATTGTATATGAGTGCTCTATTTACATGTATGCCTACATGACAGAAGAGAGCATCAGATTCCCATTACAAATAGTTATAAGCCACCACCATGTGGTTGTCAGGAACTGAACTCAGGACCTCTGAGCCATGTCTCCAGCCCTGAAACTCTGAACTTGTAAAGAGTCTTTGGATATTTTTTTTTTTTTTTTTTGGTTTTTCGAGATAGGGTTTCTCTGTATAGCCCTGGCTGTCCTGGAACTCACTCTGTAGACCAGGCTGGCCTCAAACTCAGAAATCCGCCTGCCTCTGCCTCCCGAGTGCTGGGATTAAAGGCGTGCGCCACCACGCCCGGCGTCTTTGGATATTTTAAAGGGACCAAATTTTCAGAGTATTTAAATTTTAAAGACTGTGGAACTTAAAAGTTAGACTTTTTTTTTTTAATTAGTATTGATATTAATATGAGATCCTGGGGATAAACAAGAAAGTATATGTTCTTGCTTAATGTATTGTAATAGTGTGTCACATTTTTGTCCACTTAACACATGCCAGAGTCATCTAGGAAGAGGGAACTTGAGTTGAGAAAATGCCTCCATCAGACTCACCCATGGGCAAGACTGTGGGGGCATTTCTTGATTAATGATGGATATGGAAGGGTCTATCCCACTGTGTGCAGTGCATCACCTGGGCTGGTGGTCCTGGGTTGTACAAGAAAGCAGGCTGAGAGCCATGGAGAGCAAGCCAGTAAGCAGCATCCCTCCATGGCTTCTGCTTCAGTTCCCACTTCTGGGTTAGTGCCTCGAATTCTTGTTCTGTTCCCCAGTTTAGTCAGCTCACCACTTCTACCCCATCATTATGCCTCACCAGTGCTGTTCTTGGATGTCCTTATTCGGTTTCTCGTTTTAACCTGTGTTTCCTGGCTGGCTGTTTCGACTAAGTGCAGAATGGATTTGCTGCCCTTAGTTGGATACTATTGTCCTGTCAGGATCCTACACAGGTATCTGCCATTGGAAAGCACTTAGATACTTTTGGGGGAGAAGCTTTTTGCTGTTATAAGGACACAACATGGGAGAAGAACCTTTCTCTTGTGGTGTTAAAGAGTAGGTCTGTTCCAGGACCATTCCCACTCAAGTCGGGGAGACACATGGTCCCCCCACCCCCATGTTTTCCATCTCAGATGCCCATCTTCCTAACCACTGGGAAATTCCCTCTCAGAAAAACACACCAAACACTAGGATTTTCTTGGCTTCCACACCTTTATGTAGAAGTCCCTGTAACCAAGAAGCCATCATTTACACTGGTTAGTCCATTTTGGTCTGTTCGCTGAACTGGGGCTCCTGGGAGCCAGCAGCTTGTCTTACCTCTATGCTTTCCATCAGTCAAACATAAATTCTGTAACTTTGAAGGGTTACTTAATTGAGGAAAGAAAAAGATTACTAGGGAGGTGGCTAAATGAGCTGCCAGAGCTTTGGTTATAGATGTTGTCTTGGTTAGGTAATGTTTTGTGCTTTAAACAAATCTGTTACCTCCTGTTCTTATTCTAACAATGTGTAGTCTCTTTCCAGTACTGGAGACTACTTTACTCTTTAGCTACTAAAGACCCTCAAAGTGAGATGAGTCATCTCATAAGTAAATGACCCTTCTTGTGTTGTTGAACCCCAAAGACTATCAAGGAGCCGTTTCTGATGTGATAGCCTGGAATCCTCAGCGGGACAAGGTTTTATAGGGAATGGGAGTAAATGAGAGGGGTCCAGTCTGACAAGCATCTAACTGAATGTCCAGTGTAAGCCGGCTGGTGGGTGTTCTGAAGGAAGAGCTTATACAATCACAAAGGGTCTGAAGGTACAACTGAAACAACCAGACTAATCTTTGATTAACTGTTGCTAGGGAGTAGCTAGGGAGTAATTCTTGTCAAGGACAAGCCATGGGGTCCTCCCTGGTAAGTGGGTGCAGCTTGGGTTCTGCAGTCGGTCCAGTTCTCAGGCATTATTTTTCTCTTTAAAAATGGAGACCAGAAGCCAGGCGTGGTGGTGCACGCCTTTAATCCCAGCACTTGGGAGGCAGAGGCAGGCTGATTTCTGAGTCCGAGGCCAGCCTGTCTACAAAGTGAGTTCCAGAACAGCCAGGGCTATACAGAGAAACCCTGTCTCGAAAAACCAAAAAAAAAAAAAAAAAAAGTGGAAACCAGTTCCAAGATGGAGTAGGTTTGGCCTCTCACTCACATAGTTCAAGAACCATAAAGCAAAGTTCTGTAGTAAATCATACTATTTTTTGCATTGTTATAATTGGGCAAGTTAAAAAATGTGATTAATGCCAGATTAGATTTAATTCCAATTTCTTTTATGGCTTTTTTTTTTTTTAACATTTGCTTTAGCAGACTTAATAATAACAGGACAGACATTTTGATGTAGTGTAACCCGAGTGCACTGAAAATAGAAGAGAAAACTGACTACTATTACCAAGGTTCTACTTTGTGCCTATAGAGAATCAACAGGGACTTTATTATCTTCTTGGCTAAGCTGAATCAACGCTCCCATATCTCACTTTGATCAGCAGTGACATGCCTGCAGTGCTTCATTACAAAACGTTAATATTGTCTGCCACTAAATTAAAGCGCCAAAAGAGAAAATTACAGAATTCAAAGGGCTTGGGAAATATCTACCGTGCTTTCATTATAGTCAATAATACTCTTTGGATGAACTGAAAGTCAAAATGAGTTTGAGCAGGGGCAAAGCAAAACAAGGGGCTTCCTATCTTCCTCCTACTTAATTAAAGTAAGACCCTATATTTAACATCTGCTTTTCGTTTTTGTTCCTAGAAATGAGAATTTAAAGTAATGATATAGTACCCGATGCAGGGATTGCTTTTGGTAAGCGTCAATTTTCATCCACCGGTGTTGACTCCCAGTGACGTGTACTGAGGAGCGCTCCGAGGCTATGTTTGGTTTCAGGAGTTGAATGCAGAGTATTAGTGACTGCTTGGCGTGGGGGTGGCAGTTTACACGTGGGCATTTGCTTACTCTACTATAGTTATTAAAGACAGTGTCAGAAACCTGTTTCCAAGACCACTAGAGTTCTAATGTGATAGAATATTACATCCTGAAATAATATCCATAACCACCCTACTTATGAATTACAATTTTTCTTCCAAAAATGAAGAAAGGGAGATTAGGAGGTTAAATGGCTTGACTATCAGCCAGTTAATTATCGGCAACGCTGGGATTTCATCCCAAATGGAATGACTTCAGAAAGCATCGTTTTTTGCTCGGCAGAGAAGTCAGTTTTGTCTCTGTGTTACAGGGTCTTGCTGAATAGCCCAGGATGGCCTCATATTCACTCTTCCTTCCTTAGTGTCTTGGGATTTCTTGGATCCATGAAGGAACTACTTTTAGTTCCAGTTACCAGGAAAATTCCAGAGGGCTTTTCCCGACTTGGGTGACTATGTTATTTTACTTAGCATCATGTCCTTAGCTTAGGCTCCATCGCTGGGTAGCACATGCCATACTTTCTTCCTTTGTCAGGCTTAATAAACTAGATGTGGTGGTACCTGCATCCCCATCACTAATGTGGTAGAGGAAGGAGGACTGACACAAGCTTTAGGCTATCCTTGTCTACATAGCAAGCTCCAGACCAGAGAGGAGCAAATAACAACAATCACAAACAAATAAGAAGAAGAAATTGAGAAAGAAAAAAGGAAAACAAATGGCTAGTATTCTTCAATAGAGCACACAACATTTTATATATCTACCTGTTGATGGACATTTGAGCTGCTTCCTTGTTTATTTAGCTATTGTGAGTTATGTGGCAACAGACATGGGTGTTCAACCATTTCTTTAAGCCAGTTCTTTCAATTATTCATTGAAAACTTTTATCATCCATCAATTAATTGTGACTTGGAGGTGAAAAAAAGACCCTTAGTTATTGTCTTAGTCAGGGTTTCTATTCCTGCACAAACATCATGACCAAGAAGCAAGTTGGGGAGGAAAAGGTTTGTTCAGCTTACACTTCCATGCTGCTGTTCATCACCAAAGGAAGTCAGGACTGGAACTCAAGCAGGTCAGGAAGCAGGAGCTGATGCAGAGGCCATGGAGGGATGTTCTTTACTGGCTTGCCTCTCCTGGCCTGATCAGCCTGTTCTCTTATAGAACCAAGACTACCAGCCCAGAGATGGTCCCACCCACAAGGAGCCTTCCCCCTTGATCACTAATTGAGAAAATGCCTTACAGTTGGATCTCATGGAGGCATTTCCTCAACTGAAGCTCCTTTCTCTGTGATAACTCCAGCTGTGTCAAGTTGACACAAAACTAGCCAGTACAGCTATATTACAAGAAAGAGATAAAGAGTGGGCATCCACACTACCACTGAGTGTGAGTGTTTGTAGGGAATGGGCACAGCCAGTTGATAAACAAGGAGAAGAGCTTTCCTCAGCAAATAACTGAGACTATACTGGTGACCCAATAGAAATTAAGTTCTCACATTTTGGAGACCAGACGTCTGTCATCAGGATCATTGAGTGAATGCCAAGTTTTAGTGAGCCACATCTCTTCTTTTCTGTTCCAGTTTCTCATAGCTGCTGACAAGTCCTGGTTTGTGGTTCTTTCTCTTCCTCTGCCTGTTTCTTTTACACACTTGTATTAAAAGAAAAATACTAAATATTGTAACAGTTTGACTATAGCTCCTGTAGTGGCATTGTTTTGAGAAGTGGTAGGAACTTTAGGAGGTGGGGCCGAGCTGGAGAAGGACATGCTGGGGTGTGCCTTTGAAGGTTACAGGTTGTCCTTCCCTTTCTCCCTTTTCTATGTGCTGTTTGGATATCATAGGTATATTAATCAATGTCTTCTAAAGGAGCAGAACTGATAAAATGACTCTCTGTCTCTGTCTCTTATCACACCCCACACACACACCCACACGCCACCCCCCCCCCCACACGCACACACTCACACATAGATGGTTTATTAGAGTGGTTTACAGGCTGCGGTCTGGGCAGTCCAACAATGCTTGTCTGCCATCAGAAAGGCCAAGAATCTGGTAGTTCAGTCTACTACAAGGGACATCTCAACAGTTCCACTCTGGTGCTGGAGTCATGGAGAATTCCTAGAAAGCTGCTGGTCTTCAGTCTTTGTTGGAATCCTGACAAGGTAGCTCTAAGGCCACTGAAGGAAGGCATCAAACGAAAGACGTTGCCAGTGAGTATAAAGGCAAGCAAACAAAAAGCAAAAGCTTCCGTCTTCCACTGCTGGTTTTGTGGGCTGCCACCAGAAGGTGTGACCTAGATTTTGGGTGGGTCTTCCTACCTCAAATCATCCAACCAAGAAAATCCCTCATAGGCTTTTGCCCAGATTTTTTGGGTTTTCATTGGTTCCAGATGTAGTCAAGTTGACAACCAAGATTAGCCATCTTAGCCAGGTTTCACTGAAAGTGGCATCAAGTGTACTGGAATTTTTGCCTCTCAGCTGATGAGATACTTCAACTGGACTCCAGGCTGGGGAGCCTCTTTTTTTCCCCATCTCTGTAAATTTCTATCTTGCATCAGTTTGTCTGTTTTTCTGACTTGTTATACATTTTTTTCCACCAGAAATCTGAATTCAGAATTTGGTATTTAAAAGAAAAAAAAATCATCAACAATAACACTTAAACCATACTCGCCTGCAAGTAACCACACAACGACAACAACAACAAAAACAAGACAAAGGGAAAGGAACAAGAAACCTAAACAAATGCACAACAGCAACAGCACAGCCTCCAGAATAGTGCTGGAGGACTTCCAAGATGTGGAGTTCTGTTTGCAGGCCCCATCTTTACCCTTGAGTAAGAAAAGCACAGAGAGCAGCCAGGTGGAGCAGGGCTGGTGTTTATTTATCCCTATCCTGGACACTAGAGAGGCAGAGGCAGGCTAATCTCTAAGAGTTCAAGGCCAGCCAGCACTACATAGAGAGTTCCAGGACAGCCAGATACCACTACAAAGCAAAGAAAAGCAAAAACAAACAAAGAAAAAAAAACCCACAAACAATCAACTAAACAACAACAACAACAAGAGAAACATGGAGGATGAGAAATCTGCCAAAGATCTCATGCCCTTTTCAACTTTACTCTTTTTTGGTTTTTTTTGAGACAGGGTTTCTCTGTATAGCCCTGGCTGTCCTGGAACTCACTTTGCAGACCAGTCTGGCCTTGAACTCAGAAATCCGCCTGCCTCTGCCTCCCAAGTGTTGGGATTAAAGGCGTGCGCTACCACTGCCTGGTTTAACTTTATTCTTTTGCCTTTTTAATTGTTTTGGTGCTGGTCATGGATCCCAGCTCACTCCAAACACGCGTTCTATTGCTCAGCCACACACCCAGCTCCCCTCGGCCTTTTGCATTCATTGATGATGATGGTGGTGGTGGCGGTGGTGGTGGTGATGATGATAATGGGTTTTTTGTTTGTTTGTTTTTGAGAAGAGGTCTTTGTAGCTCTGGATATCCTGGAGCTCACCATGTAGACCAGGCTAGCCTAGAACTCACAGAGATCCACTTGCTTCTGCTGGGATTAATAAACAAAGCTTGCCTGACTCTGAAATTGAGAGTCAGTGTTAGTTCTGTGAACTAGAATGTTGCAATTTTTGTTCCTTGCCAATATTCCTTTCACTACATTTTTATTTTTGAAAAAGCCATACAAGCAACAATAAAATATTTTTAACATGTTAAACAAACAACCCCCCCCCAAACAACTAACCAGCCAAACAAAGGAATGTTGTTAGCTTGTGATATGAAACATTTCGAAGTGCATTTAACTTTGACAGAGCCTTTTTCAGCTCTTAAGTTTTAATTTTCATTTGTTTTAAGTTTTAATTACTGTGCCTAAGAGATCCATAAAACAAAAATGCCTCTAACCTAGAAACCCCTCTTGCCCAAGGACAGATAGTTCCTAAAATGCTGGAGGCACAGGAGATAACAAGGCAATGGTTTTCACTTCTCTAAGCAAGTGTGGTTAATCCAACTGCGACGGAAGTGTTTGATCACGCGAAGGAGGGAGGAATGTAGGCAGGAAGTACGTCAAGACATACTCGTCCACATTGGGTAAAGGTGGGAAGCACATTGCCTTTTTAAGCTCCTGGCCAGTGTAGCTTTGTAGCCATGATCTGGTAGGGGCTTGACCAGTGTCTTCCTGGTCAGTATTTAATTAAAACTTACTTTATATCTGACTCTAAATTGTGGTAGGGATCTTATTCTTGCCTGGTGGGTCTCCCTCTCTGTCTCTTTCTCTCTCTGTCTCTGTATTACAAGCCAAGTTCTTGAATTACATTAAACTCAGGTCAGCAGGTTAGGTGGCAGCTACCTTTTACCAACCAAGCCAGTTTGCTGGCCTGTTTCCACTTCCTATACAAAAATACTGACAGATGTTGCCCAATGAGCAGTTGTCTCTCGGAGGTTGTTACCAGATTTAGGGTCACAGGTTCTGCCTCCCCCAAGGCCAGATTTGCCTACTTATCCTCAATATGCCAATTAAAAGAGCCAAATTAATAGTGAAGAGCAGAAAGATTCCCTATGTGGCAACTTTGAGAAAAGGAGAAATGAAATCCAGCGAGTTCTCCAACGGCATCTTCAGGGTCCTGGCATGACGAATTTATAAATAATTCAGGGTTGCAAAGAAACAGACCACCGTTCCAACCGAAATGTCTTAGAGTGTGTTTGATCTTAAGAAGGAACATACTTAGACAAAAAGTACATTTGGTTTTTATTCCAAATCTTCTGGTGGCTGTGTATTTTCCTCATTGGCTGGGGCCTGACCTCACAATCTCATTCAGTTGACTAGTCTGGAAAAAAAAAATGGCACACAGGAAATGAAGGCAAAAGGGGAAGGGGGTTCACTGTTCCAAAGAGGAAAAGGTCACTTCTCCTAGGGGCTACACAGATCAGGGGACAGTTGTGCAAGCCAAGATTTTCCTGGCTGAGGGGGATTAAAATATTCGCATAAAACTCTTACAAAGTGGGAGAAATAAAAAGATTCTATCATTGTCCTAAACAAAATTTTATAGTATTTGATTAAAAAAGATATTATATATATGTATATATATATATATATATATATATATATATATATTTTTTTTCGAAACAGGATTTCTCTGTTTAGCCTTGGCTCTCCTGGAGCTCACTCTGTAGACCAAGCTGGTCTTGAACTCAGAAATCTGCCTGCCTCTGCCTCCCAAGTGCTGGGATTAAAGGCGAGCGCCACCACTGCCCGGTAATATTTGATATTTCTTATGCATGTACACACATGCATAACTAAGTAGCTCAGCCAAGGCGTGGTCCTGTTTGTCACAGTCGGGTTTCCACCCTGTCTTGCAAGGTCAGGACAAGTTGTAAATCTCTCCTGGGGACAAGTTCCTCCTCTGGCTGTCCCTACCTCTCCAGCCTTTTCTTCTCCGTGGAGGAGTTTCCTGGGAGAACTCTAATTTCTTGGATTCCTCTCTCTCCGTAGTCTGATAGCCAAAGGAAGGGACTCAAGACAAGTCAAGTGTTGTGAAGGGTCCTGAAGGTGGATTAGGAAGTGTTGATTTAGAGGGTTGTGAGTGGCTTCAATTGAGTAGCCTCCAGCATCTTAGATTTCAGGCTCCAATGGGCGTTTTAAATGAACTTGGCCTCTTTTGTGGCAACTGATAACAGGGTGTAGAGATGAGCCTGCCAGTGGGTGATAGGAAGGGATAAAGCTGTGGACTTGGAGGAAGTGATAGGTCTGGCAAGGGTGTCTTCTGAAAGGGTTAGCCTCACTTTCACCCAACAGCTTCCTAAGAGTGCTCTGAGGTAAGTTATGCAAAGTATTATTCCTTTCATAGACTTTTTAGCTTACTGTTGGTGGGCAAAGTCAGCAAGGCAGAGTCTAATTACAGTCAAAGAAAGCGAAACCACTATCTTGGAGTAACTGTCTCTCAGGCTGGGATGAATGAATATATTCTAAGGAGATATTAATACCTCTTTTTTCGGCGATCATGATATTGAAATTCTCTCCAGGAATATCCTGCAAGGAGCTGAAACGGCTGTAAGCTCTGGGGACCTCCAGAGGAGGAATTTGTCAGAACTTTTCAGATGACCTTGCAAGAGATACCTGGAGCTGAGACAGTGGTGTGTCACACCACACCCTAGCTGACTGCTTGCTTAGTTATGTTTATGTGTATTTTCTTCTATTTGAACAATAACCTTAAACTGAGAAGACAGACACGTGTGTGTGTGTGTGTGTGTGTGTGTGTGTGTGTAGTGTATGTGTGTGCGTGTGTGTAGTATGTGTGTGTCCAGACTTCATTTTTCTTCCTTCCTCATGGTAGTCAACCACATGAAATAAATCTCTCCTTTTATTTTTCTTTTTTTAGTTAGGCTTTTAAAATTGGATTATGGAGGATAGGTGGCCAACCATGGCTTATAGGGGTCCTAGTTGAACCCCAAGTCTGTGGTTTTGAGCTGAAAAAATCAGTTGACTTAGTTGAAAAGTTTTAATGCCCCAAGCTGCTTTAGGTTGGAAACAAGATTTGGGCTCTCATTACTTAAAGCCCCCCTTTTAATTTTCTGGGGCGGTGGCTGCTGCGGGGGTGGGGCGGGTGGGGTTGAGGGTGGGGCGTTTGTTAAATGTTAACAGTTCTTCCTAGGCCGTTCAGAGGTGGG
The DNA here is from genome assembly GCF_000001635.26 of Mus musculus. Taxonomy (NCBI): domain Eukaryota; kingdom Metazoa; phylum Chordata; class Mammalia; order Rodentia; family Muridae; genus Mus; species Mus musculus. The sequence goes on from NC_000069.6 coordinate 116,860,487, forward strand.
TGTTCTTTCCTATCTCTTCTTTTCAAATGGATCTAAAGAATTTACTGGTGTTGCGCAATGGGTAACCACAGGTCAAAGCCTGCCTCACGATCCTTCCCCCAACCCACACGTCCTCCCAAGTTAGGACGACGTGGTTAACATTTTTCAGATATAGATTTTTTTCCCTAGCACTGAACATGTTCTTTTGCAAAATAATGCAAGGCACAGACTAAAAAGAGACAATGGGAAGCCACAGCCACACGCATTTCAAGTTGTACTTTACAAAAAGAAATCTCGAAAGAGTCCTTTCAACTTTTATAATTTGTGCACTTTGGGTGGTGGTAGTGCAGACCTTTAATCCTGGCAATGTGGAGGCAGAGGCAGGAGGATCCCTGTGAGTTTGAGACCCGACTGGTCTACACAGCTAGTTCTAGAACAGCCAAGGCTACACAGAGAAACAGTGTCTCACACCCCCCCCACCAAAAACAAAACAAAACAAAACTGTGCGCTACGATTTCTTTACAAAATTTTGTAGGTAACTAAATAGTATGTGGAGTGCTGCTAGATTTAAGAAAAAAAAAAAAAAAAAAAAAAAAAGGGTGGGGTGGGGAGAAGGACTAAAGCTGGGAGTGGTGGTCCACCCATTTAACCCAGAAGGCGGCAGAGGCACAGCTAAGGCTGCTGCACAGAGAAACCCGGTCTCAAAACAAAAACAAAGGGGGCGGAGGTGGTCCTGTAAATTCTCACGGTGAACTTCAATTCTATATTTAGCCAGTCATTAAAAAGCAAACCAAACCAAGCCATCAGCATGCCTGTGGTACTGCGTACTTCAGTACTCACACTGCTAACTGAAATTGCAGTGGAACTGGGTATCCTACTTATTTGCTGAATATGGCTACCTCGCTCAGGCAGGAGGAGCAGGTGCCTTTGTCTTTGAGTCACAGGCAACAGGTATGCATTCAAATAGGCTGGTAGAGAAAACCAAGGAAAGTGTAATTTGCTCAGTGCAACAGTAGCTAGTGAGTTAAAAACACGCAGAGCGTTTTTATTTTTTAGAAACAGAACCCTTCTAGTTTCACATGTGCAGTCCTAAAGCCCATCCCGGGCTCGGAAACCAGGTAGGGCAGCTTGGGTCGCCAGCCTTCCCTGCCGGTTTCCCAGTAAGCTGGCTCCGCCTAGTTGCAGCTCCGCGGTACCCGCCGGAGCCAAGCCGGAAGTTGCTCAGGCTGCCTCTGCTGCTCAAGGTAAGAGCCCGTTCTGTTTAGTTTTCTGTGTCAAGACTCTTGGTAAAGCTTATAAAAATCAGAGCTAGCTGGGCGACGGCGGCGAGAGCAGGCACCTTGCGTGGTCTGGCAGTCAGGAGGCTGGAGGAGGGCTGCGCTCGCCGGCAGGGTTGTCTTGATCTGTCTAGCGATTTAGTTTCCCAATATGCCTCGTGACTTTGACTAAAGAGCCCTAATCCCCAAAATGGGGTAGTTGTAAGGACAGACGAGCATGAGGGCCCGAAAAGTATTGACTTTAATTTGTGCTCCATAAGAAAAATTGAACAACGGAAACTTGACTTTTGCATTGAAACCTAATGTCATAGTTTGCCCATGTGCGAGTTACTCGTGTGTGTGTGTGTGTGTGTGTGTGTGTGTGTGTGTGTGTGTTCTTATGTCTGTGCATGTCCAGCAGCCTCTTCTCTTCTCCTTTCTTTTCTTTCCTTTCCTTTTTTTCTCTTCTCTTCTCTTCTCTTCTCTTCTCTTCTCTTCTCTTCTCTTCTCTTCTCTTCTCTTCTCTTTTCTCTTCTCTTCCTCCTCTTCTCGTCTCGTCTCGTCTCGCTCTTCTCTTCTCTTCTCTTCTCTTCTCTCCCTCTCCCTCTCCCTCTCCCTCTCCCTCTCCCTCTCCCTCTCCCTCGCTTTTCTTTCCTTTCCTTTTTTCTTTCCATAATGTCTAAGGTCAAAGGGAAAATTTCAACTAACAAATGTGCTTTCTGGAATTTCTCCTAACATAGCTAAACTTTAAACTTTCAGTTCAGCTACAGGTATGTAAGTCTGCAATGGTGGAGGAAAATGTGATACAAGTTTCTATTAGCTAATAGTACATTTCTAAGAAAAGAACACTTACTTCAGGTTGGTACAACTAGGCAAGATTCCAAGGAAAGAAGGCTATTTTATCCGGAGCCCTGGCTTAGGATCTCATTAAGTAGCCTTAGCTGTCCTGGAACTTTCTCTATAGAACAGGTTGGTCTCAAACTTACAGAGATCTGCTTGCCTCTGCCTTCTGACTACTATGATTAATAGTGTGTGCCTGGTTAGGTGTTTTATTTAATTCTTACAAAGTAGTTTTTTTTTTTTTTTTTTTTTTTTTTTTTAAACTGGTACTGCCTCCAAAAATAAGAAGCCTAAGTGAGAGTGAGAATAAATAATTTGCTCTGGGTCACAACAGTGGTCCCTGACAGGTGATAATGGGTAAATGGATCAAGGTAGGGGAGATGTTCAGAGAACCTGATGACCAGAGTGCAACCCTTAGGTTGTACATGATGGAAGGAGAGAACTGACTTCTGCTAGCTGTCCTCTGACCTCTACGGCATGCCGAGGCAAGTGCAATTTAAAAACAGAGGACCAATTCAAACACAGAAATACCGTACAGTTTAATGTCGTGGTCATAGAGGATAGTGGTTGAGGACATTTACACGGACATTGCAAATTGTAGGTGTTTTAAAACAAAAGTAAAAAAAGGGAAACATGACAGTGCTTGAAAAGAGGAGCCAAATCTAATTCTTGTGTGAGCAATTTAATGCACTTCTTTTTTTCTTTTCTTCTTTCTTTCTTTCTTTCTTTCTTTCTTTCTTTCTTTCTTTCTTTCCCTCTCTCTTTCTTCTTCCCCTCCCCTCCTCCCCTCCCTCCTTCTCTTTCTCTCTCTTTCTTTCTTTCTTTCTTTCTTTCTTTCTTTCTTTCTTTCTTTCTTTCTTTCTTTGATTAATTTATTGAGAGGTGTTGCTATGTAGCCCTGGGTGTCCTGAGCTTGCAGAGACCCATCTGTTTCTGCCTCCCAAGTGACAGGACTAAAGGTGTGCCATCAACTTAATGTATGTCTCAATCGTTATATAATTTTATAATGTATACTTGTAGTATTTTTTTTTTCTAAATTATAAATTGTCAAACCTGTGAAGAATTTAGTAAGGAATAGAGTTATCATAAATGCTGGGTGGGTCCTGAATGTAGGGCGAGACAGAGAATCTCCTTTATAGAGCCTGGACACATAATGTGTGTGGCCCTTTTAGAGGAGCAGAGGCCCTCTGCCTGGCCCAGGAGGGCACCTCTTCAGCACTGGCCATGTGGGAATATAGGCTTAGTGTTACCTGATGGCTGGATTATTTAGAAGAAGTCAGAGGTACAGATTTCTTATGAGTTTTTCTGATCTCCAGATATTCACAGCTAATTTGTTTAAAAACAAATGTTTGTCCCGTGCATGCAGTCACAAACCCTGTGAGCTTATGTGTGCAGTAGCTCTGTTATGTCTGGCAGATACTATTTTCACGAGGACTGTCCACTACCTGTGGCTCTTACAGTCTTTGTTATATTCCAGATCTTGGGGGAAAGGGGTTATGATATAGATGTCCCATTTAGTGCTGAGAATGCCACCATCTTTTACTCTCTGTAGACTAGGCAGTTGTGGGTCCTTATTAATCACCACCTACTGCAAATAGAAGCTTCTTTGATAAGGACTGAGAGATGCACTATTTTATGGGTAAAAAGGTAAGAACTTCAGAGGCAGTTTAGTACTATATCCATTTAACAGAATAATAGTATTTAAGATGGAGCTAGCCTAAATCCTAGCATGGCTCGGGAAGGATTTATGGAGTCCCATCCCATTTCTTCAGGAATGTGGTCCCTTTATATCTACTCAGGCTTCTGTAGATGGTCCTATACCCATGCCCTTATAGGCAGCTCTAAGTGGACTCAGTGGGTTTAAAAACAGCACATGACACCGGAAGGGAAAAGTTAGGTGAGACAGAGGAGGAATCGGAAGGGAGGAAATAGGGGATACATTTGATCAAAGCATTATATGCATGTATGAGATTCTCAGTAGAGAACTGTGGCTTTGGGCTATTGTTGGCTTGTTTCCTGCCAGTTTACAACCTTGGCTGAGTTTACAATCTTGACTTCTGGCAATTGGACCCAGACTGACCTACCTTCTGCACTCTCAAAGATCATTGACGCTGTCAGAGAGCTTTTGATTATGTGCGTTGTGTCTGTTCGGGTATTTGTCATGCTAGAAATTCAAACAAACTGGGTATGGTGAGTGTAATCCTAATACTTAGAAGGTGGAGGCAGGAGGATTTGAGTTCAGTTTGAGGCCAGTCTGGGCTAAATAGTAAGTTCTAGGCCAGAGTAGCTTACAGAGTGAGACTGGTTTTTTTTTTTTTTTTTTTTGTTTTTTTTTTTTTTGTTTTTTGAGACAGGGTTTTTTTTTTTTTTTTTTGAGACTCTGTTTAAAAACAAAACAAAATAAAAAACCCAAAACAAACTGAAGTTTAAAAAGTTAAGTAAGATGTTAGCATAAGTAACATTTTAATGATAAATACGAACCATACTTACCTAAAACAATAAAATAGCAGTGCTTTAGATTTTGTGTGTATGTGTGTGTGTATTCACATAGATGTGTGTGTATGCATGCTAATATGGCTGTCTTAGTTAGGGTTTCTACTGCTTCGACAGTACACCATGACCAAAATGGGGAGGAAAGGGTTTATTTGGCTTATACTTCCACAGCCCTGTTTATCTGTGAAGGAAGTCAGGACAGGAACTCTAGCAGGGCAGGAACCTGGAGATAGGAGCTGTTGCAGAAGCCATAGAGGAGAGCTACTTAGTGGGCTTGATTTACAAGGCTCGCTCAGCCTGCTTTCTTATAGAACCCAGGACCACCAGTCCAGGCATGGCAACACACAAAATACTACCCCTCCCCCCCAGCCATTGACCACTAATTGAGAAAATGACTCACAGTTAGATCACATGGTGGGATTTCTTCAACTGAGACTCCTTCCTCTCTGATGACTGTAGCTTGTGTCAAGATAACATACAAAAACAGCCAGTACAATGTCTCTAATGTCTGTCTGTCTGTCTGTCTGTCTCTGAGACAGGACATTAAAGAGAGGAAGTGTACTCAACTTCCCACTACTTTGTGTTCTAAGGATGACCCTGTTGAGGACCGTCAGAAGCATGGTGCAAAGGCTTTTTTTCCCCTTATCGTTTTCCTTTTAAGCAATGTACATTTTGTTGCTATGCAACATTTTGTACATTTCTCACTGTGGCATGAATGAATGTGCTTTCCCTCCTCCCTCCCTCCCTCCCTCCCTCCTTTTCTTTCTTTCTTTCTTTCTTTCTTTCTTTCTTTCTTTCTTTCTTTCTTTCTTTCTTTCTTTCTTTCTTTCTTTCTTTCTTTCTTTCTCTCTTTTTTTTTCCTTTGTTTTTTGAGACAGGATTTCTCTCCATAGCTCTGGCTGTCCTGAAACCCACTTTGTAGCTCAGGCTGGCCTTGAAGTCAGAGACCTGCGTGCCTCTGCCTCTTGAGTTTGCGGATTAAGGGTGTGCACCACCACCAGCTGGCTCATGCTTTTATTTGAATGTGTTTTAGGATTTCTGTGGGTTGAGTTAATCCTTGCAAAACACTTAATAATGAGTTATTGTCTTTGTCTTTGGGAATGGTTTCATCCTTTGCTTTTGCTCCTGAGACAGATCTCATGGATCACGTAGTCTAGGCTGGCTTCAGATTTGCTGTGTGGCTGAGGATGACCCTGGACCTCTGACCTTGCCACCTTCATCTGGTAAGTGTCGTCTCACAGGCCTGTGCTGTCACGACTGCCCTGTGGTCTTCCTAGGTAGATAGTATTCTATAGTTTGGTTATAGCATAGTTTACTCTTGTAAGCGGTCGAATTACCTTTAAGTTTTGCTACGATATTCCTTGAATATCTATATTTTTTTCTATAGGATGAATTTGTATAAGTGGGTGTCTTGTCAGAGGGTTAAGCATATGTTTTAGCTTAATAGGTCGAATTACCTTTAAGTTTTGCTACGATATTCCTTGAATATCTATATTTTTTTTCTATAGGATGAATTTGTATAAGTGGGTGTCTTGTCAGAGGGTTAAGCATATGTTTTAGCTTAATAGTGTACTGTGAAATTTCCTTTGAAAATGTGACAGTTTGCTTTCTACTATGCATTTAGTGCTCAGTTCTTTTGGCTGTTTGGAGATTTATCAGTCATTTGCATTTTATTACGTATTTCTTTTTGCATTTTTGTTTTCTTGAAACAGGGTTTCTCTGTGAAACCCTGGCTGTTCCAGAACTCATCTGGCCTTGAACTGAGAGATCTGCCTGCCTCTGCCTCCCTAGTTCTGGGATTAAAGGCCAGGATTTATTTTAAATGAAACAATAGTGTATGTGTATGTGTGTGTATTATATGTATATATACACATTTCAAGAACTTTTTTCTTTCTCCCACATGGGCCTCTAGTATTGAGCTTAGGTCACCAGGGTTAGTGACATGATCCTTTATCAGCTGAGTCATCTCACAGGCCTTATGTACACGTATATGCATGTTTTTATGTAGGTAGGAAAGTGAGAGGTGAGAAAATAAGAGGTCCTAGTTAGAAGGTAGAAAATTAATAGAGAAAAAAGAAAAAGAGAATGACCCTTATTTCAGATCTAGTGAATGTTCCATCCTTAGTGTAGTAGAGAGAAAAATATCCTTGAAAGTTGAGTTAGGCTAAAAGGTATGCAACATGATATGGCTAAACCTGTCACCCTTCATTGGTCATTCCTGAGTAGGTAGTGAGTGGAGGGGAGGGGGATGAAAGTTGTTCTCTAGAAAACCTTGTGGTTGGGTCAAGCAAGCTTAGGATGGAGAGTATAGAAATGGAGAGCTTCACTAACCAGGGACAAGAGGGAAGCGATTCCGAGGGAAACGGGATAGATGGATGGCAGGAGAAGATGGAAAGGTAGAAGTCTGAGTGCAAATGAATGTTACCACATTCTGAGAGTTTGAGGTTTCAAGTCTTTCTAGTTGGAACTACCTTGATAGACCAGAAGCAGGCTGGGTCAACCAGGCACGAGAATCAGACCAGAGGGAAAGATAAGCGTTTCATTTAGCAGAGAGAGCTTTACTGTCATTCAAAGAGACATTTGGTAGATGTTAGATGTGGGCTCGGAGCAGTGCGAAGATGATGAGACATACCAAGGAGCAGGGGGTGATGAGCTGGTGAGAAGACAGGAAGACAGGACCATGGTAGAAAGTCGCAGGGATGGCGGGGTGGGGGGTTGGGGTGGGATGGGGAGATGGCTCACTGGGTAAAGTACGAGCTGTTACAGTATGAGCGCCCAGATTTGGGTTCTGGACTTTCACATACATGCTGGGTGGGCTTCGTGGCCTGTCTGTAATCCCAGGGTTTAAGAGGCAGAGACGAGATCCCTCAAACAAGTTAGCTGGCCAGGCTAGCCAAATCTGTGAGCTCTGGCTCAAGTCAGAGACTCTGCCTCAAGAGATAAGGAGGATATCAATCAGGGAGACACACACATACACTGCACATACACACAGGCCTACAAACATTTAAACATACATACACCATAGCCACACACATGCACACACTCAAGAGAGGAGGAAGGTAGGGGTCATGGAAGGAGAGGGCAAGAGAAACAGAAACTCATAGGAATATCTTGGGGTAAAAGGCAGATTTCATTTGGGGGTGTTTTTTGGAAGCAAAAGCCATGTAGCAGACAGAACCTGGCTTTACAATGTAGCTGAAGATAGCCTAGAACTTCTGGTCCACCTGCCTCTATTGCTTGGATTACAGATGTACACCACCATACCTGGTTTTATGCAGTGATGTGGATGGAGCCCCAGGGCTTCCTACTTAGTAAGGAAGTACTAAGCTATCAACCAAGCTATACATGTGCCTCCCCCGCCCTGCCCATATGTTTATAATGACTATTTGTGACTTTTGAGCTTCGTTCTAGTTGGATTGTTCTTCACTTGTCCCCTGAAGTTCATTTTCACTATTTTCTTTCTTGCTGTGATTCTTTTGCGATTCTTACTCAGCCCACACTCATTTGAATCTTCTTCTTCATAAGCCTCATCTACCTAAGGGTCTGACCTCAAAGAGTAGGCCAGACCGCTTTCTCACTCTGGTGTCTTGATCAGTGCCTTACTGTATGATATCCAGTATAGCCATGTCCCCACAACCTCCTGGGATAGAGTGAAGAATGAGCACTAAGACCAGGCTGGCTTTAAACTCATGGATATCCACCTGTTTCTGCTTCCAAAGTGCTGGGATTCAAGCCATGCACCACCATGCTCTGACCCCATTGAAATTCTTACTATTTCTATGATTCTCTCCCACACTAAGTTACTATAATGAATCCAGTTTGTTCCTTTATCATCCTAGGCAGTGATTTTGAGATAGTTTCTCTCTACATGGACCTGGCTGTCCTGGATGTCACTACTTTCTTTCTTTCTTTCTTTCTTTCTTTCTTTCTTTCTTTCTTTCTTTCTTTCTTTCTTTCTTTCTTTCTTTCTTCTTTCTTTCTCTCTCTCTCTTCCTCCCTCCCTTCCTTCCTTCCTTTCTCTCTCTCTCTTTTTCTCTCTTTTCCTTCCTTCCTTCCTTCCTTCCTTCCTTCCTTCCTTCCTTCCTTCCTCCCTCCCTCCCTCCCTCCCTCCCTCCCTCCCTCCCTCCCTCCGTCTTTCTTTCTTTCTTTCTTTCTTTCTTTCTTTCTTTCTTTCTTTCTTTCTTTCTATCTTTCTTTCTCTCTCTCTTTCTTTCCTTCCTTCCTTCCTTCCTTCCTCCCTCTTTCTTTCTTTCTTTCTTTCTTTCTTTCTTTCTTTCTTTCTTTCTTTCTTTCTTTCTTTCTTCTTTCTTTCTCTCTCTCTCTTCCTCCCTCCCTTCCTTCCTTTCTTTCTCTCTCTTTTTCTCTCTTTTCCTTCCTTCCTTCCTTCCTTCCTTCCTTCCTTCCTTCCTTCCTTCCTTCCTTCCTTCCTTCCTCCCTCCCTCCGTCTTTCTTTCTTTCTATCTTTCTTTCTTTCTCTCTTTCTTTCTTTCTTTCTTTCCTTCCTTCCTTCCTTCCTTCCTTCCTTCCTTCCTCCCTCCCTCCCTCCCTCCCTCCCTCTTTCTTTCTTTCTTTCTTTCTTTCTTTCTTTCTTTCTTTCTTTCTTTCTTTCTTTTTTGGTTTTTCGAGACAGGGTTTCTCTGTGTAGCCCTGGCTGTCTTGGAACTCACTTTGTAGACCAGGCTGGCCTCGAACTCAGAAATCCCCCTGCCTCTGCCTCCCAAATGCTGGGATTAAAGGCGTGTGCCACCACTGCCCGGCTACTACTTTCTATATAGACCAAGCTAGCCTTGGAGTCATAGAAATTCACCTGCCTCTGCCTACGCACCTGCATGGGCCACCATGTCCACCAGTGTTTTATTCTAAAAGCTCTCTGAACTTCCTGTTGTGTATCGGTCAAAAGCCTTTGTATATTTCCTGTAAAGATTAGAGTCCATGCATGCACAGTGCTGAGCATGATGGGTAGGGTAGAACAGATTCTGGATACAGAGTTGCACAAGGGGATTATAGATGAGTGAGTTTTGCTTTTATTTCATCTGCTAGTTTCATGCTACTCCACTAACACCCAACTTTGCTTTGGGAAGAGGATGCTGTGTGATAGCCATTTAGAATGTTCCAGACAAAAGTCCTAAAGATATAATGAGGTATTTGGTTCCAGTCATTACTCCAGATCAGGAAGGGATCTGGGAAAACCACTTGCTGATGACTGAGCAGGGGAAAAGCAGGATTAGACCGTGGCATGCAAGCTGTGACACCCTCCCTCACTCCCACCTCCCCATGATTTTCTCAGCCTTCGTCCTCATTTTTTGTTTCTGCATGCTCTGTCATGTCTTTTCAACTGTCTTAAGTGGTTAGAGTTCACGGGTCTCAGGTTGGTATTCACTGGGCCATTTACACCTTTGGGTTTCAGAACCTTCTCTGAAAATGCCCTAATTACAGTTGTTAATTTTAAAAGGTCATTTTTTTCCTTCCTGTTTCCTCCTGTGAAAATGAACTCTGGAACTCTTTTTAAAAGCTGGGCAAGTGGAAACACGTGACCTGGTTTTTGATTTCTGTATGACTTGAGATTCAGCTATCAAAGGCAATTTAGTCCTTGGTGTGGAAGTTTTCTGGGAAAGTGCAGTTACTGGGATGAAAACGGAGTTTCTGAAATATTTTAGAAGGTTTAAGCAGATTAGTGAGCTTCCAGCTGTTAGCCACTGCAGCCTGGGAGGAATAATTAGTGTTCATTTCTGATGGGGAAGTTAAGGCTGGTGGCACACAGTGACCATGATTATCCATGCTAAAAAAAAAAAAAGAGAGAGAGAGAGACTCATTTGTTTTTTTCCAAATATGTGCGTGTTTCTGTGTCTGTGCACTTGAGTGCAGGAACTGGCAGAAGCCACACGCATCAAATCCCCCTGAACTGGAGGTACCGGCCGTTGTGAGCTGCTTCACTTGGGTTCTGGGAGTTGAACTGCTCATTTCTTAGTTTCCTCCTTAAAGATAACTGCGTGTTTATTTATTTAGTCACTTATTTATTTGTTAATTTATTGTGCGCACTTGGATGTGCTACTGCACGTTTTTGGTGGCCAGAAGACATACTGTGGAGTCGGTTCCTAACTGCCAGATTCTCACCAAGTGTTCGTTGTTCCCTTTCCTCTTCCTCTGTCTTCCGTTTCGTTCCTTTGTAGGCGAGACTGTCACCTTTCCTCTGTCCTCCTCACAGACACTTTCTGGATTGACTATGCGCTTTGTGACTAGCCTTAGCTTTTACCAGTCTTCCTGTCCTTCTACCTCCGCCTTCAAAGCTTTTCTTACCTAACTCTGCACCAGCTATTTCTGTCGTGTGTGAACTTAGTCCCTCTGGGTTTTCAGAGTTCACAGTCTACCAGGTTTGTCCCAGATCTTAGGTGAAGAAAAAAATGTTGAGTTCAGCATGGAATGGGAACTCCATTTTGTCATAGAAGTCATGTTATCAATGGTGGTTCTGTTCTTAGACTGAAAACCTAGAAGCAGAAGCTCATTCACCTAAAAACCTTAATGATGTTTTCATTCCAAAAAAGTGTCCTTTTAATTCCTGTGGTAACATCAGAGGATGAATGGGAGGCTCAGAGAGGGCTGGAGAGATGGCTCAGCTCAATGGTTAAGAGCATTGGTGGCTCTTACAGAGGATCCCGTTTTAGTCCCAGCTCCTACATGGTAGCTCACAAGTGTTTATAATTCCAGTCCCAGAGGGCTGGCACTGCATGAATATGGTGCCAAAATGAAGAAGTAGCTATTTCCATGGGAGAATATAGTTGATTGAAATCATGGAGGTTTTATCCAGGCAATGGTGACATACACCTTTAATCCCAGCACTTGGGAGGCAGAGGCCAGGATATCTCTGTGAGTGAGTTTGAGACTACCCTGGTCAGTTCCAGGACAGCCCTGAAACTGTAGCTACAGAGAAACTCTTGTCTTGAAAAACCAAACCAGGGCTGGTGAGATGGCTCAGTGGTTAAGAGCGTTGACTGCTCTTCTGAAGGTCCTGAGTTCAAATCCCAGCAACCACATGGTGGCTCACAACCATTCATAATGAAATCTGATGCCCTCTTCTGGATTGTCTGAAGACAGCTACAGTGTACTTACATACAACAAATAAATAAATCTTTAAAAAAGTTCAAAAAAATAAAAAGAAAGAAAAACCAAACCAAGCCATACAAACAAAGAAATAAACAAAAAGACGGAAGGCTTTCAAGTGCTTTAAGGATAGTAGTGGTTAAATATTATGCGTAATTCAAAGATATTTCATTGTGAGAGATAGTTATTTATTAGCATCTTTATAGTTTTTTAGGTTCATAAATGGAACACAGAGAAAATGAGCACTTTCTATTAGTTACATCCATCTTTTGTTTTTTAAAAAATCTCTTTGCATAACTTGTTTGCTTTTTCCTTTCTTATGAGAACTTTCCTTTTCCCCCAAAATACTTGATCTCAACCTTGATTCAAAACTAATTGTTTCTGTATATTGTAAAGTAGTCATTGTTCAATGGTAAGTTAAGATCCATTGCTACATTGTGAGATTGTGAAATGTAAACAGCCCCGATTTAAAAAAAAAAAAGAAGCAATAAAAAACAAAAAACAAAATACAAAAAAAAACCCAAGGTCTTTCCCAAATCATTTAAATGATTGGTTTAGGCTGTTTTTGCTTTTTTTTTTTTTAATTAAAGAGTTATCTATCTATCTATCTATCTATCTATCTATCTATCTATCTATCTTTTAATGTGGGACAGATTTTCTCTGTGCAACAGCCTTGGCTATCCTGGATCTTGCTTTGTAGACCAAGCTGACCTCAAACACTGAGGTTCACCTGCCTCTGCCTCATGAGTGCTGAAATTAAAGGTATGTACCATCATGCCTGGCCAGATTTATTTCTTTTTATTATTTTAGATTACATATAGGTTTGTGTGTGATGTGTGCACTTGAGTGCAGGTGTCCAAGGAGACCAGAGGACTCAGAGCCAGTCGGCTCCTCTGGTGCTGGAGTTACAGATAGATAGCTGTGAGTTGCGATGGCTATTCCTGGTTGTTAATTTGACTATATCTGAAATGAACTACAATCCAGAAATGGAGGGCATACCTGTGAGAGATTTTTATGCTTGGTTTGAAGTGGGTGAATCTGCTTCTAGTTCAGACCTGTGAGGTAGGAAGAGTCACGCCTTTGATCCGGTTTTTGAGGTGGGAAGGCACAGTTTTAATCAGGGCCACAGCTTCTGCTGGAAGCCTATATAAAGACATAAAAGAAGGAAGCTAGCGCTCTTTGCCTGCTTGCCCTTGCCTTAGCACATCCATTTCCCATGGTGTGGGAACTATATTACAAACTTAAAGATAAGTGCCTTTGATATCTTTATTCACCAACTGTGGGTGGCAGTAGATTTGGTGACCCCCCGTATATGAAACTTTTGACAGTTTTGGGGGGAAATACACAAAGTGCTACTGCTGATTGGTTGCTTTTAACATCTCTGGATAACCTGATAAAGGATAGGGACGATCTCTGTGAAGGACAGCCAGGAACTCAGTGATAAAACTGACCAGTTTCAGATGCAAGTGTGCCCTGGAAGAGAATTTGTCTTCAGCAGCAACAGGACTTGTGGAAAATCAAAGCCCTCATTAGAAGATTGGTTGAATTACAGTGAAAATTCAAGTCCTAGCTTCAGAGGGCGTCAGAAGTTAAAGTAAGGGCATTAATTAGTAAAGAATTAACTTGGGATAGGGATGTGTGGGAAGACCCTACTGAAGCTGAGAGCTTTGAATCCTCAGATTCTCAAGGGTTTACCTCACCCGAGGAAGTGGTTCCTTCAGCTCTGTTACCCTTTTCATCTGAGGAAATTTATCCTTCAGTGTCTGATAAACCAGTAGTGACTTTCTCTGAAGAAAATGCCAGGCAAGACAATACTGATGTCCTTCAAGGCCAAGAGTAGACAAAACAATGTTTATAATGACCTAGCCTTTAAGTTCGGCACAGGCAAGGTGAATGATATAGTAGTATGACTCTTATGGGCCTTTGGTACGGGCTGATCAATTTGGTGTTCTCAGGCATGAAATCGATAAGAAGCCTACTGAATTTTTTCTTTCTATTTTTTGTTTTTAAAGATTTATTTTATATATGTGTACACCATTGCTCTCTTCAAACACACCAGAAGAGGGCATCAGATCCCATTACAGATGGTTGTGAGCCATCATGTGGTTGCTGGGAATTGAACTTGACCTCTGGAAGAGCAGTCGGTGCTCTTAACCTCTGAGCCATCTCTCCAGCCCTGCCTAATGGGTTTTTGTTTGATCTGTATAAGTGGAAAAGTTCTTAACCAAATGAAAGAAAGGCTATTGGATCACGATAAGAGGCAATCTTGGCCAATGAATCAATTTCTAGATTTGAACCAGTTTTTAGACTCAGAACCCCTTGAATGAAGGGGTGGCCAGGTTTCCCTGAGGAAACACTTGATAAAAACATCTTGATAAAACACTAAAAGTTTTACTGTCAACCTTTCTCCACTTCTTCCCCAGAGGTACCTATGGCCTTTTACATAGATAACTGTACACTAGGGGAAAGGAGACTAGTTCTTAATTGACATTGATTCTGAGAGAACTCAAGACACAGTTAAAGTAGGAGTTTATGGAAGCCAGGTGATTAATGGAATTTTGGCTGAAGTCTGATTCACAGTAGGTCCAGTAGGTCCCCACACTCATTCTGAGGTTATTCCCCCAGTTCCAGAATGTATAATTGGGATAGATATTCTTAGACATTGGAAGAATTCTTTCATTGGTTCCCTGACCTGTGAAGTGAGGGCTATTATGGTTGGAAAGACTAAATGGAAGTCTTTGGAGTTGCCTCTGCCAAAGAACATAGTCAGTCTAAATCAGTATTACATCCCTGGAGGAACTGCAGAAATTAGTGTCACCATCATGGACTTGAAAGATGCAGAGATGGTGGTTCCACCACATCTCCATATCTCCTTTAACTCTTCTATCTGGTCAGTGCAGAAGACAGTTGACTACTGAAAACTCAATCAGGCAGTAACTCTGATTGCACCTGCTGTAATGTAGTGTCCTTACTTGAGCAAATTAACACATCTGTTGGTACATGATGTGCAGCTATTGATCTTAGCAAATGCCTTCTTCTCAGTACCTGTCTGCAAGGACCACCAGAAGCAATTTTCTTTCAGTTGGCAAGGCCAGCAGAATCCACAAAGTATCACTTTGGAGTACTATATTGGCGATATTATGCTAATTGGACCAAGTGAGCAGGAGGTAGCAACTCATTGAATTCCTTAGTCACTCATGCATATCAGGATGGAAAATAAATCCAACCAAAATTCATGGACCTTCTACATTAGTGAAATTCTTAGGAGCCCAGTGGTGTAGGGCATTCAGGGTAAGTTATGGTACCTGGACCTCTGATACCAAGAAGGAAGCACAACATAGAGTGGACCTGCTTGGGTTTTAGAGACAGCACATTCTTCACTTAGGTGTATTATGTGACATGGAAAGCTGCTAGCTTTGTGTAGGGCCTGGATTAGGAGGAGGTTGTTCTGCAGGTCCAAACTGCTGTGCCACTTGGACCATATGATCCAGCAGACCTGATGGTACCTGAGGTGCTAGTGACAGATCAGGATGCTATTTGGAGCCTTTGGTAGGCCTCATAGATAACTAGAAAGAGAGCTCTTGGCCTGCTATTGAGAAACTGAAGATTTGACAATAGGCCACCAAGTTACTGTTTGACCTGAGCTGCCCATCATGATCTGGGTGTTATTGGACCCACCAAGTTAAAAAGCAGCAGCAATCTGTTATCAAATGGAGGTGGTATACATGTGACTGGGCCTGACCAGGTCCTGAAGGCACAAGCAAGTTACATAAAGTTGCCCAAATGCCTATGGTTCCTACTCCTGTTACAATGCTGTCTCCTGACACACACACACACACACACACACACACACACACTCACTTACAATTGTTCACTGACTCATGGTCAGGGACTTGGAAAGTGCGTGATTGGAAAATGATGAGAAAGATATCTGGGGAAGAAGTATGTGGCCAAATCTCTCCAAATGGGCGAAGTATGTGAAGATTCTTCTGTCTCATGTAAATGCTTATCAAAAGGTGACTTCAGTAATCAAGTAGATAGGATGACCTGTTCTGTGGACAGTCAGCCTCTTTCCTCAGACTTTTCTGTCATTGCCCAATGGGCTCATGAGCAAAGAGGCCACGGTGACAGAGTTGGGGATTATGCATGGGCTTCACAACGTGGACTTCCACTCACCAAGGCTGACCTGGCTACAGCTGCTCCTTGAGTGCCAGAGCTGTCAACAGCAGAGACCAACACTAAGTAAGCCCCAGATATGGCACCATTCCTTGAGGTGACCAGCCATCAACCTGGTGGTAGGTTGACTATCTTGGACTACTTCTTCCAGGGAAAAGACAACACTTTGTTCTTACTGGAGTAAATACTTATTCCTTTTAAGAATTTCTCTTTTCGCCGGGCGTGGTGGCGCACGCCTTTAATCCCAGCACTTGGGAGGCAGAGGCAGGAGGATTTCTGAGTTGGAGGCCAGCCTGGTGTACAAAGTGAGTTCCAGGACAGCCAGGGTTATACAGAGAAACCCTGTCTCGAAAAACCAAAAAAAGAAAAGAAAAAAAAAAAAAAAAAAAAAAAAAGGAATTTGTCTTTTCTTTATGTAACGCTTCTGCCCAAGCCACCATCCGTGGGCTTACAGAATGCCTTACCCACCATCATGGTATTCTTTCTATACAGTATTGCTTCTGACTAAGAAACTAATTTTACAGCCAGAGAAGTGAGACAGTGGGCCCACAGTTGTGGAATCAACTGGTCTACCATCTTCCTTACCATTCTGAACTAGCTGGCCTGATGGAAAGATGGAGTGGCCCTTTGAAGACGCAGTTACAGCACCAATTAGGTGGCAGCAGCCTGGAGGGCTGGGGCAGGGCTCTCGAGAAGACTTTGAATCATGCTTTGAATCAGCAATGAATGGGATGGTTTCTCCCATAGCCAGGATCCATGGGTACAGGAATCAAGGGGTGGAAAAGGGAATAGTTCCACTTACCATTATCCCTAGTGACCCACTAGGAAAATTTTTGCTTCCTGTTTCTGTAACCCTAAGTTCTGCTAGCCTAGAAGTCTTGGTTCCAGAGGAAGGAGTGCTACTCCTAGGAGCCACAACAAACATTCTATTGAACAGGATGCTCAGACTTCCCCCTGGCCGACACCCAACAGGCTAAGCTGGGTGTGGTGGTACACACCTTTAATCAAAGTGCCCAGGAGGCAGAGGCAGGGGCAGGGGCAGGGGCAGGGGCAGGGACTACAGGTGATAATACTGTTTCTGACTGGATGGTGGTGGCACATGCCTTTGATCACAGCACTCTGGAGGCAGAGGCTGGTGGATCTCTTGAGTTTGGGGCGGGCATAGTCTAAAGAGTGAGTTCTAGGACAGCCAAGGCTACACAGTGAAATCCTGACTAAACCAACCAACCAACCAACCAACCAACCAACCAACCAACCAACCAACCAATACAAACCAAAACAGAAAATACTGTTTCTGGATATTGTTTGTCTGTTTTCCATATTACAAATAAAATGTTACACCTACCACTATTATTAGTTTAGTGAGAAGTTAGAAGAAGCCATAGTAGAAGTCTATTAAGGTAGTGGTAAATCCAGAAAAATCTATTCTTTAAGCCTTGGGGTGAGGTGGGAAGCCTTTGTTGTTATTGGACCAGCTTACTCTTCTTTTACCATACCCCCTCCCCAACCCGCCCACTCTCTCTTTAGGGACAGGATCTCACTGTGTAGCTCTGGCTGGTCTGAAATTCCCTAGGTAGACCAGGCTGGTGTCAGTCCTATAGAGATCCCGCCTGGTGTCACACCTGGCGCCATCATATTGATAAAAACACTCACTATCTACCCTTTTTGACTTTGGGTTCTATTTTCATTTTGTTAAAATAAAATGACTCATTTTTAAGGTCAGGAAATAGAACCTTGCTGAAGTCTCACAGTTGGTGTTTGGTAAACCAGCTTTAGATCAGGTACCATACCCTTTCCAGTATGTATCTTGAGACTGGTGAGCCAAGCCTTGAAAGAAAGTATTTGCATAGGATCCCTGCCTTGTGTTATGAAAACTGTCATGTTGTATTGTAATTATATCTGCAGGTGACGTGTCCTCACTTGGGAATGGCGGCTCCCCAGATCACCCTCAGTGTCCTTGTGATTGCCTTGCTCACTTGCTCTGTGACTGCTTATCCCAATGGCAAAGTACCAATGTCCTGTGGTGGGATGATCCCCCAACATAACCACAGCCCACAGTCTGAGCCTATTCACCAAATCACAGTGAGTCAGACGACGTTCAAACCTGGAGACCAGATCAAAGGTATGAGTGCTGGAGATAATGATCTGCATTTTTTTTTTTAGTTTTTTTTAAAATTAATTTGTTTTTTACTTTTTTACTTATTCACTGTTTATCCCGCTCACTGCCCCCTTCTTGATCACCTCCTCCTACAATCCTTTTTTTTCGAGACAGTGTTTCTCTGTATAGCCTTGGCTGTCCTGGAACTCACTTTGTACACCAGGCTGGCCTCGAACTCAGAAATCCGCCTGCCTCTGCCTCCCGAGTGCTGGGATTAAAGGCATGCGCCACCACACCTGGCTCCCCTACAATCCTTCTTGATCCCCTCCCCTCCTCTGAGTGTGTGGGGGCCCCCTGGGTATTCCCCCCTACCCTGGCTCTTCAAGTCTCGTCGAGGCTGGGTGCTTCCTCTCCCACTGAGGCCAGTCAAGGCAGCCCAGCTAGAAGAACATATCCCATATTCAGGAAACAGCTTTTGGGATAGATCCCATCCCAGTTGTCCGGGATCCACACGAAGACCAAGGTGCACATTTGCTACATATGTGAGGAGAGGCCTAGGTTGGTTTCTCTATGTAGTTTTGGCTGTCCTGGAACTCACTCTGTAGACTGAGCTGACCACAATCTCAGAGTGCTGGGACTAAAGGTGTGCGTCATCCCTGCTGGCATGATTTGCATTTTTGGCTAGATTCTCTCAGTATTTGTTGAGTTTTTACCATGACTGGAATTAGGCCATTTCATTTTAACCTATTCATTTGTGTTGTTACCCAGTCATCATCTATTTGCATTTTTTGTTTACTACACATGTCTGTATTATGTAAATGGCATATGTTCCTTATTAAGGGCAAGATCAAAAGTAAGGTTTTTAGAATACCAAGGTATGTATTTGTTAGTTTTATTGTATTAACATTGCATTTATTATGTATTGTATCTTGAACATTATTAAGGCAGTGGAACAGAAAACTAAATTTATTTTATGTTGTTTTGCCCTGCCCCTCTTTTAAAACTAGTACAATCTCTTCAGTTTCCCTGATTCTTCTGGCAAAATGGTGTGGTAGTGTGTGCCTTAATCCCAGCACTGTGGAGACTGAGGAAGGATCAGGGTTTCGGGCAGCTTGGACTGTATGTATAGCAAGACCCTGTCTCAGAGAAAACAAAAATACACCTGTGATAGCATTTGGAACTTTTAGAAATGCATCATGTCAATAGGAATTACTTTTTTTTAAAATAAAGATTTATTTACTATTATATGCAAGTACACTGTAGCTATCTTCAGACACACCATAAGAGGGCATCAGATCTCATTACAAATGGTTGTGAGCCACCGTGTGGTTGCTGGGATTTGAACTCAGGACCTTCAGAAGAGCAGTCAGTGCTCTTACCCTCTGAGCCATTTCATCAGCCTGTCAATAGGAATTCTTAACAAAAAGAATACCTGAAGAAATAAACCCGGAATACCATGTGTGATTTAGATGTCTCTTACTCTGTAAAATAGAGTATTAAAGATGGTCAGACTTGTGGTAGAGAAACAAGTTCTTACTTTCATCTAGAATTTTCTAAATGAATAAATTTTCCCCTATAGATTGTTGCCTAGCTGACACTCACGCTTTGGCAATGGTCATTCCACCCCTTGTGGAATGGCCATTACTATCTCATGATGGCACAGGTCTGTAATTCCAGCCACACAGTAGCCTGAGACAAGATGGCCCTAAGTTCAAGGCTAGCCTGTGTTCCACAGAATGAGTTCAAGGCTAACCTGGGTAACTTATAGAAACCATATCTCAAAATACAAAGTACAAGAGGGTGGAAGATATAGTTCCTTGGTGGAGTCGTTGACTAGCATGTGCAAGGTCCTAGGCTCAGTTCTTAGTGCTGCAGAATAAACAACTAGCCAACCACTGGCAAACAAACAAATGACCCTCTTCCCTCCCAAATGTGGCATGCATGCTCTATGGAACAGAATTCAGATATTTTTCTATAGGATAGCTTTTAATCTATGTGGTTTTATATCTATCTATCTATCTATCTATCTATCTATCTATCTATCTATCTATCTATCTATCTATCATGTATAATGTTCTGCCCGAATGTATGACTGCATGATAGAAGAGGGCACCAGATCACATTATAGATGGCTATGAGCCACCATGTGGTTGCTGGGATTTGAATTCAGGACTCCTGGAAGAGCAATCAGTGCTCTTAACCCCTGAGCCATGACTCCAGCCCAACCTATGTGGTTTTGAAGAGATAGTTTTTAACTAAGTGAGCTTTTTCTAAATGCTTTCATGGACTATTTCTAAATCTTTTATGCTAACCAACCTCTCTCTTTTATCTGTTGCTCAGTTACTTTATCAGGACCACCATTTAGAGGCTTTCTTTTGGAAGCTCGTGATGCTGAGAATTTGAGCGGCCCTCCTATTGGCTCCTTCACTCTGATTGACAGCGAAGAGTCACAACTTCTGACCTGTACCGATGTACAGGTTTGTGTGGAGTTTGAAGTTGATTTCTGTTCGTTTCTCTGGGCTGCTTTTACTCTAGAGGGGTACTAACATGTGCATCAGGCATTTGAACAGGTTACAGTCCCCAAACATTACTACTGGGTTCACTTAGGAGGGTCTAGAAAGGTAGGCTAATAGCTTGAAGAGTTTGTGCTTGGTGATGTTTACGTTATGTTGGAAAATATTGGTTTAAATTTAACACAATTACTTGAGACATGTTAGTATGCACTTTTTTAATTTTTTTTTTTTTTTTTTTTTTGGTTTTTCGAGACAGGGTTTCTCTGTATAGCCCTGGCTATCCTGGAACTCACTTTGTAGACCAGGCTGGTCTCAAACTCAGAAATCCACCTGCCTCTGCCTTCTGAGTGCTGGGATTAAAGGCGTGCACTACCACGCCTGGCTAGTATGCACTTTTAATCCCAGCACTTGGAAGGCAGAGACAGGTGGATTTCGGAGTTTGAGGCCAGCCTGGTCTACAGAGCTAGTCTCAGACCAGCCAGGGATACACAGGAACCTGTCTCAAAAAAACAAAAAAAACCAAAAAAAAACCAAATGAACAATTTAAGACAATTTTTAGTGTGCTGTGTGCTAGTGTGTGTGTGTGTGTGTGTGTGTGTGTGTGTGTGTGTGTGTGTGTGTATAGGAAGAGGAGGAGGAGAGGAAGGAGGAAGAGAAGGAGAAGGAGCAGGAACTGGAGGCATGCTATCACACATTCGGAGGTCAGAAGAGATCAGAAGATAACTTTGTGGAGTCAATTCTCTCCTTCCATCCTTATGTGTGGTCTGACCGTGCTGAGCTGTTGAGTGATGGGATGGATACTCTTTTCTTTATTTCAGGGATTAGCTGTGAGTCATACAAGGTCATCCAAGAAGACAGAAATTAAAGTCTACTGGGATGCTCCAAGCCCTGCCCCAGATCACATACGATTTCTGTGAGTACAAGAGCTCACATCTGTGTAACCACTGCCGCTGAGATTTGAGTATTGACCTGTGTAGGAAGCTTTTGTAGTAAGGACTTACTGATCGAAGACTTAACTTGCTTCTTTGTTGATATTTCAGATAGCATCTTGCTATGTAGCATTGACTGGCTAGGAACTCCTTTGTAGATGACGCTGGCTTTGAACTTGTAGCAGTCCTCCTGCTTCTGACTCCCAAATGGACCTGGCTCCACCCTCCCGCCCCCCTTTTCTCCAACAGCAAACTTCTAGCACATAGCCCAGGACTTCATGCTATACTTCCCCCCCCCCCCCCCCCCCCCCGTTTTACCTTCCCAAGTGCTTAGATGACAGGTACGTACCACCAACCACCAAGCCTGGCAGAACTTGATGCTTAAGGGGCACTTTCTAGACATTGTTGAGTGAGTGAGGTTTTACACTACTTTACGACTCGTAAGAGCCATCAATTAGTACTTGAGTGTGGGGTGTGCAGAGTAATACTTCCCATCTTAGTATGGCAGTATGAGCAAGACAGGGCTAAAAGTAGAGTGACGACTTTGGCAGCGCTACAACTTGTAGATAGCTTATCGGAAAGTAAACCGCTGCTTGCCTCTTGGAATTGTGGAACCAGAATTACCGTATTGCCCTTTCCCTGTTCATCTACTTAAGGCAGAACGGAGTCTCTTAAGGCCATGTGATGACTCCTGAGTGGAATTCCAGACACATGTGTATCTTACAGGAGAGACTCTTCTCTGGATACACCTCTGTCTTCTGCTTAACCTGGTCCACAGGCCCCCAGCACTCAGGCGCTCTCTGCTTAGCACAAGGTGCTAAGGTGAACGTCAGTGAGCCCTTGCTTAGGCTGCCTCTATGGAGCTTCGTGGAGTTCAAGAGGCTGTGAAATGACTGGGAGTGTGCTCTTATGTCAGGGAGCGGAAACCTACATAGTTTAGTTGTGCAATCCAGCATTTGTGACTGCTGTTAAGGAAAAGAACAGACATCAAACAAAAGGAAGAGAGAGAGAGAGGGTCATTAAGTTCCCATAGTGATGGATCACAACAGTCGTTAGAGACTTGCTCCACGCATGAGTGTCTTCATCCACCTCTCCCCGCACATTTTCCACTTGAAGTTTTGATTGGCTTGTGGTGGGCCGCTGTGGGGTTTTGCCTAATCCCACTGGTACTCTCTTTCAGAGCTACAGTTGTTCAGAAATTTAAAATCTACTGGGTGAAGATTCCGAGTCCCGTAATTTCCCAACCAAATGCTCCTCCCTTTACGACACCTAAAGCTACAACCCAACCTTTGACAACGCCACCTTCTGTCTCACACTTAACCAAACCAGTAAGTGATGTTTTTGTATCTTCACCAAATGTGGTCTTGAGTAGCTTTCCTGACAACTGATTCTGTGGTCTGCCTTAGCTGTGGTGGGCCATGGGAGGGAGTTTTTGGGTTCTATGTAGGAATCTGAAGGACATCTTCATTGCAATATTATGATGCTCTTTTTTTGTCTGATGCCCTCTTCGGTCATGCAGACCTACCTGCAAATAGAGCACTTGTATACCTAAAATACATTTATATATAAAAATCTAAAAAAAAAAAAAGTAGATTAGAGTGTTGGGGAACTCAGTTAGGTACGGCAGCACTTGCTTATAGTCCCTGCAGTTAGGAAGCAGAGGCACCAGGATCCTTGCAAATTTGAGGCCAGGCTGGTTTACATGGTAAGTTCTAGGCATAAATGTCTTTGTTTTCTGATGGTCTTCTGTGATCCTTGTGAAAAAGGTCATTCAACCTTCCAAAGGGGTTACGACCCACAAGTTGAGAGCCACTCCTCTGCGTCCCTTTCTCTTTGCTTGTTGTCTGTGTATATCTCCTCTTCCACCCAACGAAGGGCTGGAGAGGTGGCTCAGCAGTCAAGAGACTTGCTGCTCTTCTAGAGGGCCTGAGTTTAGTCCCATGTCCCACAACTTGCAGATAACTCCAGCTGCAGAGAATGGATGCCTTCCTCTGGCTTCCTTGGACCTCCAGCATACACTCACAGACACAAATAAAACTAAACAGGACTAAATAAACTGTTTACCCTACGCAGTAACAGTCTCACTTGGATTCCTTCTCTTCTGCAGTTTCCCATTATAATGCATGTTGCACTTTTGTTTGGCTGTACAGTTATTTAAGAGCTTATTATCTGCGTTAGTCCTCACTTCACTTAATACTCATTTAAAAGCTGCTTTAAGTGAAATAGTTTTATTTGTACACCAGCTTCCTAACAGAAAATATTGTCCTTTCACGTGGTTAATTTAACGGGCCCGTTCTTCTTGGAAGTTTTACCACCATGCCTCTGTGCCCATTATAGGGAGCTTCATTCAGAGTTGTGGTATTTTTAGGGTTAGAAGAGATCTCAGAGTCTCTTTCGGATTGCCAGAGGTAAAGACACCCTTAGAGAACAGGTTCTTTGACAGGTGGAGTTGACCAAGGTGGAGCTCAGAGACCAATGTCACATTTCCAAGGTCTTAATGGCTTCTGTTTTCACCCTACTGTGTTTAGTGATGTCCTCATTAAGTCTGGTTATGGACTCTTTAGCCATCTCTTCTCACACACCACCCTGACAAGCTCTGCTTGTTTTCTCTGCAGGATTGTAGAGCTTTGTTTTTAGGGTGGAGTTGGGCTGGGGGGGGGGCTCCTTATGTGCCATACTGGGAGGCTTTGGTTTCAATCAGTGTAGAACGTTGACTGTGCCTCCGGACACAATGGAGTTATTCTTACTGTTGTTTGGAATGGTGGCATTCACAAGTGTTCCATCTTTTCCTGTATCACTTACCTCTGAATCTGAATGTGACTTTTAAATGCTGTTGCCTAGATCTACCCATAGTGACTTTGCTTTTTAAAATACTGTCTCTTGAAAATTAGTGGGTATCCAGTTAGACAAGATTGACAGTGTGGACTTACCTCTTAGAAAAATTTCAATTTATGGGGAACCTTACTCCTGTTCTGGATGGTATGAAGTGTTTTGTATATTAAATAACCATAAGCACTCATGTACCACTCAGGCCTACTAGTATAGTTTTCTGAATTATAATCAACAATAATTAGGTATAAAAGTCCACAGTCAAAGAGTGCTCCTATCGCTTCTAAATTGTGATGCGTCTTCTGTCCCCTGTTTTGAATGCTTATGAAAAGCTTTTCTCAGCTGTCCAGTCCTTGGCAGTAAACTACTTGCTTCATAGTTAAGACCTTCATCCCTTTTATTTTTCTAGTTCAGTGCCTTCGAGTGTGGGAACAAGAAGTTCTGTGTCAGGAGTCCTTTGAACTGTGATCCAGAGAAGGAGCCTGCATGCGTCTTCCTGTCCTTCACCAGAGACAACCAGTCAGTGATGGTTGAAATGAGCGGACCCAGTGACGGCTATGTGTCGTTTGCATTTTCTCACGACCAGTGGATGGTTTGTATCTATTGCTTATGTCTGGGATGATAGCAGGAGAGCCACCAGAGTGAGCTCTCATCAGCAATAGATTAGCTGTACCTTCCAGAATTCAGGGGTCAGACCTAAGGGAAGAATGGGAAATGAAACCCTAAGAACAGAGTCATTTTAATGGCTGTTTCATGATGTCGGTAATAGGGCAGTTATTTCTAAGAGCAGGCTGCCCCAAGATCAGCTGCGAAGATCACTTTATGTGAAGTATATTTGCCACCTTATGTCCCTGTCTCTTTTTGAAATAGCAGGAATCACAGGTAAAAGAAATGACTGCATAAAATGTCATGTCTGTATTGCCCTTCAGACCAATCAGGCCTGTGCCCAGACTGCTGGTGCCCCTGACTTACGTTCCTGTGTGCCAAGTGCAGTGGACATCTAGGTGATGCGTTCTGACTGCTCCTTTGTCTGATGTGCAGAAGGCCTCATGTGTCTCCTGATTCTTGCTCTTCCTGGGCAGGGGGCGCTGGATGGGTTTAGGGGCTCTGTTGGTGGCAGCCTTGTGCTGTTGGGGAAAAGCAGAATGCTGCAGAAGAGGACCCTTGTGCAAATAAATGTAAATTCTCCTCATGGAGGATTGGCAGTGAGCAGAGAGGATGGCCCTTAATGTAGCTTCCTTATTAGGAAAGACAAGTCTTTGGAGACTTTTGTTCATGTTAGGTTTCAAACTTGACACCCACTTTTTTTTTATTTAAAAAAAAGGGAGTCATGGTTCAATAAAGCAAAACAAAACAAAACAAGACAAAACAGAACTCTCACATGACCGTGAAAGAAGAACCAAGATTTATCCCAAAACGCACTCCATGTAAGATGGTGGCACATGCTTTAATCCCAGCGTTCAGGAGATTAAAGGAAGAGACTAGGGATTTCAAGGTTGTGGAAAATTTGAGGGCATCAGCAGGTCTCAAAAACAAAACAAAACAAAACAAAACAAAACACAAAAAGACAAAACAAACAAACAAACAAACAAACAAACAACAACAACAAACCAAACCAGAACAATAGTAGCAAAGCCACAGGTTACCTCACAAACATCTACCAGTAAGACAACTTTAACCTTTTCTCTTCAGCGCGACTTTTATGGGAAGCTTTCTACATTTTTATGGAACATAATGCTGTAATCGTGCAAAATATTTCCCTTGCTTTCTCCCTGTAATTACCATCAGAGCTGCGGCTTGTTCTTTTGGGTGTTCTCAGCACTAGCAAAATGAATCAAATTTGGTGCCTGAGAAGAATAATGAGGTTGAGTTAAGAGCCAACTGTGACTCTAAAGCAGTAGCAAGAAGACAGCGACCACTTGTTACCGTGACCGTGCTTGTTATGCGCATGGGATGGGATTGGCCATGAAACAAAGTCTGGAGATGCGTGCAGGTAGGATTGGAAGGCCTTATTGGATAAACACGCAATTTCCTTAAGATGCATCTCTGTGGCACGGCATTCATTTGTCAGTCATGTATTATTTTATTATATATGACATAGCATGTCCTATTTGTCACCCAAATAGAAAAACAACTTATTTTCCTAAGTGTAGCTTAAATTCATGCTGTAATGTAATAGCACATTTCCTCCTACTGGCCACAGTCAAGGGGAGAGGGGAGGATTTTTGTTGTGTTGATTGTGATGGTGGATACCCCACAGGTACATGAGTTCTTGTACATTGTAGGCAGGATGGCACAAGTGCATTTATCTCTAATTTGAGATATGTGTAATCTCACTTAGAAATCTTACCTATTTCTCTTAGAGTGCTCATCAAAAAGTGTTTATAAAAAGATTTAATTATGCAGGTGCAGTTAGTTGGTTTACAGAGAGAGCCTGCTTAATGATTAAAATCAGCCGTACACCTGGTTGCCTAAATAGATAGAAATGGATCATCTTCAGAATATATATTTAAAGTAGTTATTTCTATTTAAGGTTGTTATTTTTAAAACTTTAGTGTACTTTTGAGACAAGGTCACTCTGTAGCCCTGGCTAACCTGGAACTCTATAAACCAGGCTGGCTTCAAATACCCATAGATCCGTCTGCCTCTGGCTCGAGAGCTGGACTGGGATTAAAGGCATGGACACCATGTTCAGGGTCCTGATATTTGTGACTATATAATATAAATTTAGATATTGAAGATGTTCGATATTCTAAATCCTGATTGGATAACCTAAATTCTGCCTTGAAAGTTGGCTTGTAAATTGACAGCAATTGTTTTCATCCCTAAAATGGATGAAGAGTATAATTTTCTGAGTTAGGTAACAGTGGCTTGCTTATTTTTGCCTTTTGGTATTCCCCATGTGTGATTTATATTACATGATATAAAGTCTATCAGGGAAACACATCACTAGTTTCTCTCCCCCTTTTCCTCTTAAGTAAAAACCAGAGTCAGTTTCTCCAACACAGGTTACTTCTGCGGGCCTCCAAAGTGTGGGGATATATACTCACACACCAAACAAAATATTGGTTTTGCATTAGACCTTCAACTTGGAGAGAGTGTCAGATGCCCTCAGTTGAGGGCTCAGTCTCCAGGACTGCTGAACCTCAGACTTCAGATACTAACTGCACCTCCAGTTTGTTTTACCTGCGGTTCTTCACTCTAGGAATAACAAATCAGGGTTTCCAATACCTCCTTCTGGGGCTGGGCTATTCAACATAATTCAGGGAGGCATGCTCTTCTGTTCATTACAATGATAATTCCAGAGGCTACCAAAAGAGAGGTGCACACAGGAAGGTGAAGGAAGGGGCAGGAGCTTCCATGTTATCTTGGGGACACCATTTTTTTTTTTTTTTTTTTTGCTTTTTCAAGACAGGGTTTCTCTATGTAGCCCTGGCTGTCCTGGAACTCACTTTGTAGACCAGGGTGGCCTCAAACTCAGAAATCTGCCTGCCTCTGCCTCCCAAGTGCTGGGATTAAAGGCGTGAGTCATGCGGTTTTCTTTTTTTATTAGATATTTCCTTCATTTACATTTCAAATGCTATCCAAAAAATCCCTAATACCCTCCCCCCCCCCACCCCACCCCTGCCCTGCTCCCCTACCCACTCACTTCCACTTCTTGGCCCTGGCTTTCCCCTGTAATGGGGCATATAAAGTATGCTAGACCAAGGGGCCTCTCTTTTGGGGACACCATCTTTCAAACCCAGTTCCAACCAAAGAACAACTGGTGCTCTTAACTGCAGAGACACCTCGCTTCTGTGGCATATAGCGACAGTTTTCCCTACTCAACTCTCAAGAATAAGTAGAGCTGGCAGCATTTCATCCTAAAGATTTTGGCACATCTGTACTGAGAACAAGACGCACTCTTACCATTACCACAATCTTACCCAGTTGGGAAAATTTGATAAAGACACAATAGTTTTCTGCACTTCATCATGTATATCCCATCTTTCCCAAGTGTCCAAGACTTAAGTGATCATCTTCCAGTGCATGTGTGTGTCTTGACCCGCTTTACTCAACGGTTAATTGTGGGAATGGAAAGATTGTAAGAGCCAGAAGAACAGGGAGTTTATCGTGAGATCGTGTCTCTGAGAAATGTTAGAAGCTGTACCCACAAAGTCTCACCAGCCTACCTGCCTCAACCTAACCTGAACAAGGGAGGCACCAATGAACATGCTAACGTGGGAGGGGCAAAGCTCACTGAAGCCTCAGCCCAGAGAGCAGAGCAGACCAAGGTTATCCATATTCAATGGTCGTCCCTGAGAACATACAAGTAACATACTGAGCAGGTTGTATGTATGTATACACACACATACACATATGTAAATGTACATATGTAAAAACAATAAAGAATACAAAAGAAATTAGTAGTTAAAGGGCCTCGTTGACTTAATGGGCTCTAGACAGTGATTTCAGATCAACATCAGATCATTCATTTGTGCCATTGCTCCAACGTACTTTGAAGTTGTAGCTGTCTTCATAGCCAATCTAAAGAGTAATAACCGAAATTACACATGTCCTACATATATTAGTGAGTGTGTATATTAGTGAGTGTGAATATGCAGTATTGTAATATATATATATTTTGCTAAGCTATCAAATATTGCTGCTGCATATCGTACATGTTCACCAGATTTAATGTGTCACAGTTGAGATAAAAACACCAGAGTATTTATTTATGAACCAGTCTCTCATATGGTGCTCACAGTTAAGTGAAAAAAAAGGTAACAAAATGTATTTTCCTCTCTGAAAAGGAAGGACATGTCTGACTGCATATGCATGGACGTGCTAACGGCGGCATCCACGTGTGGGTGTGGGAACATGAAAGCAGGCTGCGTCTTTTTACAGAAAGGAATCTAGCACCTTTCACATGCCAGGCAAGGGCTCCGCAGCTGAGCTGTGCACCACCTCCAGCCTGTCCGTTTTGATCTATTATTTTAGACAGAAATTTTAGTCCCCTTTTATTCTTTTTTTAAAAAAAATTTTTATTAGGTATTTTCCTTGTTTACAATTCCAATGCTATCCCAAAAGTCCCTCATACTCACCCCCCCCCCCACTCCCCTACCCACCCACTCCCCCTTTTTGACCCTGGCGTTCCCCTGTACTGGGGCATATAAAGTTTGCAAGACCAATGGGCCTCTCTTTCCAGTGATGGCCGACTAGGCCATCTTTTGAAACATATGCAGCTAGAGACAAGAGCTCCGGGGTACTGGTTAGTTCATATTGTTCCACCTATAGGGTTGCAGTTCCCTTTAGCTCCTTGGGTACTTTCCTCTAGCTCTTCCATTGGGGGCCCTGTGATCCATCCAATAGCTGACTGTGAGCATCCACTTCTTTGTTTGCTAGGCCCCGGCATAGTCTCACAAGAGACAGCTATATCTGGGTCCTTTCAGCAAAATCTTGCTAGTATATGCAATGGTGTCAGCGTTTGGAGGCTGATTATGGGATGGAACCCTAGATATGGCAGTCTCTAGATGGTCCATCCTTTCATCTCAGCTCCAAACTTTGTCTCTGTAACTCCTTCCATGGGTGTTTTGTTCCCAAATCTTAGAAGGGGCAAAGTGTCCACACTTTGGTCTTCATTCTTCTTGAGTTTCATGCATTTAGCAAATTGTATCTTATATCTTGGGTATCCTAAGTTTCTGGGCTAATATCCACTTATCAGTGAGTACATATTGTGTGAGTTCCTTTGTGATTGGGTTACCTCACTCAGGATGATACCCTCCAGCCCCTTTTATTCTTAATTAATTAATTATCCTTTGAGACAGGGTCTCCTGCATAGCCCTGACTGGCCTGGAGCTGAGATGTAGAGTAGGCTCGCATAGATCTCAGAAATCTGCTTCTCATTCCCTGCTGTTTTTTGTTTGTTTGTTTGTTTGTTTTTTTTTTTTTTTTTTTTTTTTGTGATAGTGTCTTCCTATGTAGCTGTGTCAGCAGTCCTCAAACTCACAGAGGCCTCAAGCTTGCTCTCTTGCCTCTGCCTCCTGGGTGCTGGGGTTAAAGTTCCGTACCACCACAGCTAGCTAAGATGTTATATTTTTTTAGCCAACAAATAAGCAAATGATTCTCTAGACTTCATAGATCATTTACCGGTGAGTCAATTATGTTTTAAAAGTAGCAAATGCTATTTGGACAGGGACTCCTTAAACTAATGCACCTGGTTTTCAGGGTGACGATGATGCTTACTTGTGCATCCGTGAGGACCAGACAGTAGATATACAGTCTTCCTACTTGACAGGGAGAAGTTATCCTGTGATGGACTCCAGGGTAAGTGGGGACATCCTGAGAACCTATCTGGTTGGTCCACCTTCCTGCTCTGTGGCCACCATTGATGGGCTTGTGTGTGGGAGCCTGTGCAGCCTTGCAGTTAGCCCAGCGCAGGCAAGGGCCCGGAAGCAGCTCAGAATGATTGCCAAGAAACATTCTGGACTTAGAACGCACAAGACAAAGCTCTCTGCTAGGAACCGATCCATTCCTGCTTGCATCACTTAAATCCCTTTTGTTACATCTTACGAAGAAGTGTTTTATGGCTTATTGACGTGCTCAGAGCATTCGCCCTCTTCCAAAAGTATATAGGATAGGTTTTTAAGAAGAGACTTTGGACAGCCATGTCCTTTGTCAGCATCAGCTGTGCCAGTGGGAAGCATTTTTTTTCATAGCATAATTAATTGGCAAGCAAATGTGCTACGAAGGAGCCAAGCCTCTACCTTAATGTCACAGTGAATGAAGTTTGACAGAGCAGTGGCTTCCCTTTATGACGCCACCATAAGCCTAGTTTTCCTGGGATCCCTCCCCAGATGTGCACTTCGCACTGGCATTCCTCCCCAGATGTGCACTTTGCACTGGCATTCCTCCCCAGATATGCACTTTGCACTGGCATTCCTCCCCAGATGTGCACTTCGCACTGGCATTCCTCCCCAGATGTGCACTTTGCACTGGCATTCCTCCCCAGATGTGCACTTCGCACTGGCCTCCGGTGTGTTGCTTGCATGCTCCTCCAACCTTAGAGAAAGGCAGGAAGTGGAACAGGCCAGGGCTTTGAGCATGTTTGATTTTTAGCAAATCTTTGGGAAGGGTTGTGAAGCCCCTTTGTATGTTCGTAGGGGACTCTGGAGGACATGGCCTGGAGGCTGGCGGACAGCGTCATACAGTGTTCATTCAGAAGAAACATCACCCTTCCTGAGGCTAAGAACAGATTTGTGCTGAATGAGAGCTACTACATATTCTTCGCAGAAGGCCCGTCTCACGACGGTGAGCGCTTGGGTTAATTCTTCCTTTGTGCGCTGTTGTGCCCTGCCCCCTTCCTTTCACTTCACTCTTGCAGATACCACGACAATTGCTCATTTTAAGGGGTGCAAGGGGTTTCTCTTTGATTTCATGTCACGTTCCTGCCTTTGGCTCTCTGAACACTACACAGAACGTCAGCCAGTCACAAAGCATTGCTTGTCATTTCAATGGCCCCTGCTTTGTACAATGAATTTGGACCAGAACCGTAAGTGCCTTGTAAGAAGTACATGTCTTTGGGCTTTGCTGAGTTCCTAGGTACAGTGCCTTTGGATTGTTGCAAGAAATAGCAGCTCTAGGGGGACAACCCATCCCATCCAATGTGGATCCGGGCTCCTTAGACATGAGCTTCTGCAGGAAGCAGGGAGGACATGGCGGAGTAATAGCCCTAGCAGCAGATTCACACTAGAAGGCAGTTGTGTCTGGCTGTTCCGTGGCTGTGTCATTTCCTATCTTGCATCTTCTTAAGAAAGATGGAAGGCATGTGATCCCAGTATACTATAGGAATCGGAATGAGTAGTCTTCGCTTTTTCTTTTGTTATGTTTTGAGACAGCGTCTCACTATATAGCCCTGACTGTCCTGAAACTCTTCTCTAGTCCAGGTTGGCCTTGAACTAATAGAGATTCCCCCCCATCTCTGCCTATGGAGGGAGTGGATTAAAGGCATGCACCACCATGTTCAGCCTCATTTTCATTTTCTTAGACAGTATCTTCGCTATTAGCATCTTTGCCACCTTGTTTATTTTTTAACACTCACTGTGACACTACTTTTATGTCCGAGCACTTAATTGATTCTAGTGACATTTCCTTTCTGATTTCTAGATAACTGATTAAGTTTGTTTCTCTGTTGCTCCAGGCCACAGCACCCCGTGGGAAGGCAAGGGTAAAAGGTTGAGTTTTAACAAGTTACTGT
Organism: Mus musculus; assembly: GCF_000001635.26. Lineage (NCBI taxonomy): Eukaryota > Metazoa > Chordata > Mammalia > Rodentia > Muridae > Mus > Mus musculus. Next base: position 116,892,934 of record NC_000069.6, read on the forward strand.
GCATCATGGAGAGGAGCCCAGGTGGGAGCGGGAGGCAGGAACTGAAGCAAAGATTGTGGAGGAACACGGCTAGTACTGGCTTGCTTCCTCTGCCTTGCTCAGCTTGCTCCAGAGGTGGCACCGCCCACAGTGGGCTGGGCCCTACCACATCAATCATTAATCAAGAAAAAGACCCACAGACATGTCCAAAGGCCAATCACGTGGTGGCAGTTCCTCAGCTGAGGTTCCTTCTTTACCCACCACGTCAGTTCGAGTTAAGCTGATGAGAACTAACCAGCACAGTTACATTTTGTTGTCTTATCTAACGCACACATTAGATGATCACTTCGATACTTTGTCTTTACGTTGATTGGTTGTATCCAGATGTTTTGAACTGTCTTCTTTGTTAACCATCTCTAGGAAGACTTGTGCTTTTAGTTTTGGTTTCCAATTGAAACCAACAGCTTTAAAAAAAATAGTGTTGTATCTGTCTTGGCTACTTTCCCTATTTTTTTTTTCATTTTGTTAGACAGTATAACCTGTGTCCTTCATGAATTTTTAAAAATTATATTGGACTATGTTAGACATATAGTTATTTCAGTTATTGTTATTTTTGTGCGTGCGTGCGTGTGTGCGTGTGTGTGTGTGTGTGTGTGTGTGTGTATGTGTGTGCAGATGTACACATTCCATGGTGCCCTTGTGGAGGTCAGAGGACAACTTCACTGAGTCAGTTCTCTCCTCCAGTGTATCAGGTTTGCACTGTAAGTACCTTTACCTGCTGAGACATCTCACAAGCCCTGTCCTGTTGACATTACTGTGATATAGTCCATTGCTTGATATCTATCATTTGTTTACAACAAAAGTTTATATATTAAGGTCTTTTTTTGTTGTTTGTTTGTTTTTGTTTTTCGAGACAGGGTTTCTCTGTGTAGCCCTGGCTGTCCTGGAACTCATTCTGTACACCAGGCTGGCCTCAAACTCAGAAATCTTCCTGCTTCTGCCTCCTGAGTGCTGGGATTAAGGGCATGTGCCACCACTGCCTGGCTATATTAAGTTTCTTAACTATTTTTGTACTTGCATAGTTTTCTAAAAACATGTTTGTATGTTCTGTAGTTTATGCTCTCCTAGTAATGGGCATTAGTTTATATTTTTATTTTAAACAACATAGAAATGTAGCTATAAATATTCTTGTGCATATATTTTTGGAAGAGGCAGAAAGATTGTAAGATCCAGAGGAGGTAGATGGTGCCAAAGGACCAGTGTCCTTTTAGATACGACAGGGCTGATACGGACATGAACTCACAGAGACTGTGGCAGCATGCACAGGACCTGCACAGGTTCAAGCCAGACAAAGTCTCAGCAAGGAGACGGGGAGGTGGACACGGAGCCCCTGTTTCTAACCAAGAAGCCATTTGCAACTGACACCTGCTGGGCAAGGGAGAAAAGGCTTTTTCTAGTGCAGTGGCACTTGGTATATTAGTGAGATGCCAGGGTTTAATAGTTATCCTACCTGTAGAGGAATACATACACATATATGCACACACACTTGGAATAATCCTATATTATTCCGATTCAATTTTATGTACAACAAATAGTAATAAGAGACAGAAATAAGGCTAGACATGGTGGCAGATGCCTTTAACCCCAGCACTAACAAAGCAGAGGTCGGTGGATTGCTATGAGTTCAGGGCCAGCCTGGACGACAGGTGGGCTACATAGTCAGATGCTATCTCAAAAAAATCACAAACAACAACAACAACAATAAAAAGAAAAAAGAAAGGAAAAAAGGATAATGTTTTCTCATTTTTTCCTTTTTTTGATTATGGTTTTGAAGATACTGTAGCCTTGGTTCTCCTAGAACTCGATCTGTAGACTAGGCTGTCCTTGATCTGCCTGCGAAGTGCTGGGATTAAAGATTTGCACCACTACCACCACCGCCACCACCTGCCTGTTGGACTTTTTTTTTTTTTTTTTTTTTTTTAATGTATGGGCTTTGCCTGCGTGTGAGCCTGTGCACCACATCTGTGCCTGGTACCCTGAGAGGTTTAGAAGAGGATGTCAGATTCCCAGATCCTCTCTTCACCACCGAGCCAACTCTACAGGCCTGTCCTTATGTCACTGTTATTCGACATTCTGATTTGTCACTCAAACCCAGCCTGATCCCAAACCCCGTATCATCACCATGCCTTTTGTAGTTGCCTGTTATTTCCTTCCCAGGCCCAGGATGTGCTAGCATATCCTAGCATTTTAGAATGCAGGCACGGTTAAAGGCTTGTAGCTTTAAAATACACCTGTCCGTGTCTGAGAACCACACCAGGTATTTTCAGTGACTCACCATCGGATATTGTTTTGATACTGTTTAGCCTGCTCATAGCCCACACTGTGTCTTGGCACTGTAACTCTTCCACTCCCAGCCCTTGTTTTGATTCATCTTGCTGTCGGCTAAATTATCTCTTCAATTTTCAGGAAGGCGGCGTGCTCTCATGTATATCACTACGTTGCGTTTACATGTGAGTGCCGGCTATTCTGATTTGTTTGTTTTCATTACCGTGAGACGTTTTCTTTCCTCTCTCAGGCCGAATATTTAGGCACTCTCAGCAACCTTTGATAACATATGAAAAATACAACGTAACAGACACTCCAAAGAGTGTAGGAGGGTCCCGCTCCTCACCCCTTTTGAAGGCTCATGGTAAGTTAACGGAGCATCGTTACTGTATTTTGTAGAATACTCTAACCAATGAGCAGGCAGTGGCTGGATAAGGAGCTGTGGCAGGCATCGCTTAGCAAAATTTCATGACTCTTACAGTTACAGATGAACATTTTCAGGTAGATCGTCTGTCTGAATGTTCGCAAGTTTTTATTAAAAGGGGAAAGGAAATTTAGTTCAGTGGTATTAAAAGGGGAAAGGAAATTTAGTTCAGTGGTATTAAACCAACAGTGGAAAATTTAAATTCATCCATCTCTAGTTATTCCTAGCACCGGCTAGGGTTGTGTGTTAGTGGATTAATCTGACGTTTATAAATTCTTCATTTTTGATTTTTTTTCATTAATAAACGCCAATTACAAGGTGGCCTGTGGTTTCGGTTGTTCCGTTGTAACGTTAGTTCAGATGACTGATGTGGTCTCACTCTTGGAGCCTGATGACATGTCAGTATTTGGGCTGAGGATTTAGTCATTGCCGTTATTAGGTTATGGGCATTGGGGTGGGGAGTGTCGCCAAGCTGGGAGAGTAGCTGCTTGGACAAAAGGCTCTCATATGCTCTGGGTCTACCCACTTGCAAAACGCCCTGGCTTATTGTTGAAAAGTAGGGAAACAGTGTGAACTATATTAAAAACATTAACCTCTTGGGGATTTTTTTTACTATTTCTCTTTACATTTTCCCTTCATCTCCATGGTGGTGGCTTCCCATGGTTTCGTCACAGCTCACCTTGAAAGCCACTTCCCTGTCTTCTGCTCCTGCTGTTCCTCCTTCCCTTCCAAATGGGAATAGGGATAAAGACCCCTAAGACTGTGGCAAAGAGTTTGACTAATACGTGTAAAGCACTCGGGGTGCCTGGTACCTGCTAGGGGCTGTGCCCTGGCTGGTTGGTAGTAGAATAAGACCTATGCTATATAGTGGATTTTTAAAATGGGGGCAGGGGATTATATGTCTATCACTTTACTGTCCTTTGCTGGCTGTTCATATTTTCGGATCGCTGCCTTGACCACGGATGCTGCAGCTTTCCACTGTGTCACGGGTGCCACTGCATCTCTCCCTCCTGCAGGTGCCTTAATGTTTGTGGCATGGATGACCACGGTCAGCATTGGAGTCCTGGTTGCCCGGTTCTTCAGATCTGTTTGGTCGAAAGCTTTCTTCCTCAGGGAAGCAGCTTGGTTTCAGGTAGGTGGCCGAAAGGCTGGAAGCAATCTCCATCTTATTCAGTCATCGCAACGTGAAGTTTTGGAGCTTTTGATTTTTACATTATGTATCTGCTGTGTGTGTGTATGCATGTGTGCCTGTGTGCCTTGCGTGTGCACATAGCATTTCTGTGTGTGTGTGTGCCTGCATGTCGTGCGTGTGCACATAGTGTTTGTGTGGAAGTCAGAGGACAACTTTTGGGAGTTTTCCTCTACCACATGGTTTTTAGGGTCAAACTGGTCACCGTGCTTCCCAGCAAACCCGTTTAGCCACTAAGCCATATTGCTGGCCCACGTGCGTTTGTCTTTTTCTTTTCCCAATTACAGCTATTGTAGGTCTTAGACCCTCTCTCCCCTTAGCCTCCTAACCAACTGAGAGCTGATGCAGGATTCCTTACGAGAGTGTGGCTTCCGAGGAGTGGGCTGAATCGGGGAACGTGTCAGGGCCAAATGATCAATCCTTCCTTATTCCGAGGTTTGTAGTGTGAGATGCTGGGAAAGATGCAGCCGGTGCACTAAGTGATTGTGTGTCAAGGGGGGCTGGAAAACAGAAGAAAAACATGGTGGTGCTCTCTGCATGTCTGTCCTCTGCTCGGTGTGCCCGTGAGAACTGGACTCTCCCCATTTAACAGTCAAGATCAGCTGATCATGTGTGGGGGTGGAAACTGGAAGAACTCTTTTCCACTGAGCCTTCCTGTGGATGGGAGGACGGGGTCCAATGGAACACAGTGAGGCTCAACAAGAACCTTTCACAAGGTTCAGTCTTATCTTCATGGGCTGCAGATTGTGGGTATTTGCATATGTCCTGAGCCATCATTGAGTATGTGCCATGAGAGTGCAGATGCCTGGGTCTAGGGAAACTGGAGGACTTGTAGCTTTTGAGGTTCCTCTTATCTTACTTCATTTCTCTTCTTGGTTATCAGAATAAATACACATAATTTTATTATTTTTCATATGGATGTTTTGCTTGCATATAAGTCTGCATCACGTGTGTGTGTGTGTGTGTGTGTGTGTGTGTGTGTGTGTGTGTAGAGGCCAGAAGGGGGCATCAGATCCCTTAGAACTGGGTTTTAGACAGTTGTGAGCCATCATGTGGGTGCTGGGAATTGAACCTGGGTCTTCTGCAAGAACGGCCAGTACTTATAAGCATGAAGTTATCGCTCTGCCCCCTTATTCTCTTTTTTGCTATGTGTCCTGCATCCGTCTGTCCCTGTCTGTGAGCTCTCTCATGGCTCCTTCTCACTTGTTCCTTCTCCCTCCTCTTCTGGTCTGCTCCAAAGATTTTGCAGCTGGAAGACCACGCCACTCCAGCTTTACTTTTAAAATTATTTATTTGCGTGTGTTATGTGTGTATGTGGGTGCAAGTGTGAACACATGGTCGTGATGTGTGTGTGTGTGTGTGTGGCGTGCCGTAGTGAGCTTGGGGAGGTCTGAGGACACTTTTGTGGAATTGATGCTCTCATTAAAAAGCAAGTGGGCTTTGCATGTGAGATAGCCTTTCTGCTGCTGCGAGGATACAGACCCTACTAGGAATGGAATCTACATCATCAGGCGTGCAAAGCCATCTTTTCCTTCTTATGTTCTTGTTATTGTTCTTCTTCTTCTTCTTCTTATATTTTAAAAAGCTTTATTTATTTATTTATTTTTATGTATATGAGTGCACTGTAGCTGTACTGACGGTTATGAGCCATCATGTGGTTGCTGGGATTTGAACTCAGGACCTTCAGAAGAGCAGTCAGTGCTCTTAACTGCTGAGCCATATCTCCATGAAAGATATAGTGACATTCACACATTCACAGAAACTTAAAGAGTTACTCTCTACTATCCTATATACCATTTGGGTAACTTTTTCCTAGAATGATTTTTGACTCACACCAGTTGTCCAATACATAATGGTGCCCATTTCCACTCTTAATACTCTCCTGATTTTCCACAAAGAATTATATGTTCCAATATAGTTTTCATTTATTTTCTTTGACTATACCACAAACCTTGCAGGATACATTGTCTTTGGTTTCTGTCCCTCTGCACACGGCACAGCACAGCACAGCACTCTGCATGGTGACAGAGTTAAATACTTGCCTTTGGAAGGAAGAGACAGTCTCGGCACGTAAGCGTGCTTTGTATGTGAGATATGCGTTCCTGCCTCTGTGAGTAGGCAAAGCCTTAGTGAGTGCTTTTGAACAATGAGGTGGCAGCTTGGAGTTTTCTTTGGCTTAATGGCTTATGACATTTTATCTTGACTCTTGCGATGTAAGTTGAATGTGTCCTGTCAGTGACTCTCCTACGGTTGTCACGCTGTGACAGCGGCCGTCTTTGCACCATTTTCTCACCTGCCGGCTCCTCCTGCAGGTGCATCGGATGCTCATGGTAGCTACCTCCCTGCTCACCTGCGTTGCTTTTGTTTTGCCCTTTGTGTACCGCGGAGGCTGGAGTTGGGTAAGTATGCCTTCAATGGATATTTCCCTGTCAATCTGCTTTGATGTCAAAGCAATTGCTGTTTTACCCTCAGAGGTGGATAATGAGACATTTCTGTTTGTATCCTTCCTTTTCTCCCTGTTTTTGAGTTATGTGATGACTTCACCTGGTTGGGGATCGGGAATGAGGGAGGCTATGAATAACAGGTTACTTGGTACTGAAATGTAGTTTTAGGCTGCATCACATTTTACACATTTCTTTAGTATATTTTCCTTATAGAATGTTGAATATATGTTGAAAAGTATAATGTCTAAGATGTTGTTGTTGTTGTTTTAGTGGTGTGTGTCTGTATGTGTGTGGATCTGTGTAACTCATGCACCAGGGCAAGCATATGGTGTGAGCTGCCTGATGTGGGTGCTGGGAACTGAACTGGGGACCTCTGGGAGAGCAGTAAACACTTTTAACTGCTGTGCCATCTCTCCATCCCAAGTGTGATGCCTAAGAAACATGATCAGTTAAAGCTCTTAGGATGATGATTAAGCTAATAGACATTGCATCTCTACTATATGATCAGCTGTGCTAAGTGCCTTATATATGCTATTATTAATAAACTCGTTATACTCCACTTCCCCCTCCTTCCCGTTCTTTTCTTTGTCTCTTCCCATGTCTCCTCCCTCTAATGCTACATGTTTTCTTTCACCGCGCAAATTCATAGTCTCTTTTTTTATGATTATTATTCTCTCCTCCTTCTCTCCCCCCAACACCACACCATACACACCACGCACACATACACAAACACACCACACACACATACACACGTATACCACACATACACACACACCACTACACATCACACATACACATACACACACACATACATACACACACACACACACACACACACACACACACACCCCACATGCACCACACACACACATACACACTATACACCACAGACAAAAATAAGCATCTCCTGTTGTATCCTTTAGTATTGCTTGTGCGTGTGTGACTTTAGGGCTGACACTTTATATGGGATACCCAGTTGGGACTCATCCCTAGGAGATGCTAATTCCCCCTCTCTCTGCAGTCATATTTGTCTGTAGTTTTTGCCTAGGGATGGGACTTCATGACATTTTCTGTGTTAGCATGCCTATTGATGGTGGTGGTCAAGTCTTTGGGAGGCAGCCGTATTACCGAGGCATTCTGTGGCACAGTTTCTGTGCCATTTCTAGAACACATGATCTCACAGCAGACTTCCTGTCCCTTTGGCTCTTACTAACATCCCATACCCTTATCTGCAATGTATATATGGTTTTACATTTGATTTAAATTGACAGGGAAGATTGTGACTATTTTAGTGATGCCCTTTGTTTAGCGCGCAGGCTACCACCCGTACCTCGGTTGTACAGTGATGACCTTAGCTGTCCTTCAGCCTCTGCTGGCAACCTTCAGACCACCTTTACACGACCCAAGGTATGGCCGGCTCATGCATAAAACACCCTCACTGTGGGTCATTAGATAGGCACTGCTTCTTTTGGCAACGTAGAGATACTTGGCATCTTGTAGGATGTAGTGATTGACTGTATTTACATTTATGGACTTTAAAATGGGTTTCAGATATCCAGTCCCCCGACAATAGGAGACTTGCATGTTTCTTACTCTCTTGGGGATCAGTTATTATTCCATCACATTAAAGGCTACTGCCCGGCTCTCTATTTTGGTAGGAGGCAAGTGTTTAACTGGACTCACTGGAGTGTGGGGACAGCCGCTAGAATAATAGCAGGTAAGACAGTGCTACTTACTCATATATAATTGCTGGCTGTTTACACGGCAAGTTGTAATTTGGCTTAAATGATTTTAGATGCATTAGTAATTGGGGTAATTGGCTGTTGAGGAGAAAATCAGCCTGAAACATTGAAATCCAGAAAGTAATTTCTACAAGTAACTATTTAAGTCATTATTTAAGCTTAAAGTTTAAAAAAAAAATGACTTTCTAACTGCTCCAGCCCCCCTCCCCCTCCTTCCCATTTTCTCACATTTGCCTTTGCAAACAAATTAGGTTCTGATAAGGACCAAACGCTCACACAGGGCAAGTGCAGGTCCCTTGGGCTGAGACCAATGAAACGAGCTGCGTACAAGCTCTCAACCCCAGGCCGTTCCCTACTGTTTGTTCTTGCAGGATTGGTGGTTCCAGAGACTACATCCCCACGCCTCTTTATAGTTTTTATTTTGAGACAGGGTCTCACCGGTTTGTCAGGTCTAGCCTTGACCTTACTCTGTAGCTCACACAGTCCTTGAACTTGTGGTCCTCCTGCTTCAGCTTCCCAAACAGCTGGGTATAGAAGCCCCCACCAGGCACACATCTTGTACTCGATCCCTGGGGAAACACCCATCACCTGTACATTTCTGTGGCTTGTGGGACGACCCATGGGGCCAGTGGTGAGGTCAGCAGCCAGTTTTTTTTCATTGCTCCCTTTTCGTTATTGCAGACTCACATTTCTGGAAAGGCTAGTTAGGTACCGTTGTTGTTATTGGTGCTGGGTATCGAACCCAGTGCTTTGCGCCAGCTGGCTAGTGCTCGACCCCTGAGCTACAATCCTTAGCTTGTGCGAGCTTTCTTAGCAACTGATAGAACACAATGTTCTCTTTTGTCTTCTGAAGTCTTACAATAAAGACCAAATAATCTTAGCCCTAAAGATTATTTTTTCATAAATGTTTAATGTATATCATAAATTAAACATTAAATATATTAAACATTATAGATTAAAGACATATATTAAACATAATATATACATGTATATGTATATACACATTTATATACATGAATATATACATATATACTTATATATACCTATATATTATACACATATAGTCCATATTAAACATATATATTAAACATTAAATATTTTTATTTGTAAATTTACACATAAGTATATATATGTATATATATACATATGCATCCCTAGAGCTGGGATTAAAGGCACGTGCCACCACTGCCTGGCTATTTAATGTATTTTAATTGATGTAATTACACAATTATTACTTTTACTGGGCACTAAGTTTGAGCATTTCTCTTTCTACACAGTGGCAGCAATGTTCCTAGGAATGGATTTGCCAGGACTGAATCTTCCCAGTCCACAGAAGACCTACGCAATGATGGGCTTTGTGGTCTGGCACATCGGGACTGAGGTCATTCTGGAGATACATGCTTACCGTCTCTCTAGAAAAGGTAGCCTGCTTGGGAAGCACTGCTGCGAGGCTGGAGAGGTGGGGTGGGTGGTACAAGCACAAAGATCTGAGTTTGAGTCTCCAGCATCCACATAACGAGGCAGGCATGGCCATACGTGTCAGTAACCTGTGCTGTGTGGGAAGGGATTCAGGGAGGTTGCTGGGATCGTCTGGCTGCCAGCCCAGCTTGAAGTTCAGTGAGAGTCCATGACTGAAGGAAATAAGACAGAGTCCCCATGTGTGCCTGTGAGCTCGCACATGGCACAAGTGCAAATACACGCATTACACACCCACATGTGCATATGCACACACATGCCCCCAAGGTTCAGAAAGTTTGCAACATTTAGTAGCTTGAAATGGCCAAATCTATATCCTACAAGACTGGGGAGTGACAGGCCTCAGGTTTAATCTTGTTTTTGTGACAAGTTTATTTGCATGTCACCTTTCTTATAACCACACATTGTTCTTGACAGTTGAAATACTGGACAACGATAGGATTCAAATCCTTCAGTCACTGACTGTCGCAGAAGCAGAGGTGAGATTCTCTTCTCTTGCTTATCGACACAGACATTAGTGACGGTGCTTTTGGCTAAATCTCAGTTTTTATTTCAGGGTCATGTTTTTAAGAAGGTGGTGTTGGCCGTTTACATATGTGGGAATGTGATTTTTCTCTCGATATTCTTATCTGCAATCAACCACATATGAGCACAAAAAGACTTTTATTTTTTATTTTTTGTGGGCCTGGGTCATGATGATCATTAAAATGAGGAGAGACCTGAAGCTTGTGCCGACCACCTGCAGCACCTACTAAGTCCGAAGACCCATGGGCATCGCTATCGAGGAACGCTGAAGTCTGGGTTTCCCAGCTCACATTCAAGTGGGCTAAATAACCTGGGCCTTTATGTGTAATTCTGCATCCCTAAGGGAACATTGTACCTGAGATGACATGACTCTCAGCATCTCATGCCAGATTTAAAACTGTAAACTGGAATGGATAGCAGATGAAGACAATTATCTCAGGCAAAAAAAAAAAAAAAAAAAAAAAAGAAAGAAAGAAAGAAAGAAAGAAAGAAAAAAGAGAAAAGAAAGAATAAATGGAGATTGTGTCTTTGGGAATGAGACAGGTTTGGTGTAGCCCAGGCTGGCCTTTAACCAGTTGTATAACCAAAGATAACCCTGAACCTCTGATCTGCCTGCCTCTGTTTCCTGGGTGGTTTACAGGTGTGCACCACTATATCTGGTTTTAAGGGAACTGTAATTTTCATGACGATGCTGCTATGGTACTTTAAAGACTACATTTATGTTTGACTAGTTTATTTAAAAGATTTTGTCTTAGAGTTTAAAAAAAAATTACTACATTTTGATTTTATGCGCACACACACACAGACACACAGACACACACACACACAGACACACACACACACACACACACACACCAAACAAGTAAAACCTACAAGAAAAAAAACTAAACACGTTTTCCGACCAGCAGTTAGGAGATTTTCTCCTTTGTGTTCAGTATTTCTGTCTAAAGGTAGCTGTTGATTTATTCAGTGGGCATTTCCTTAACATGTAGTTATATTACGGATACTATATTTCCTTTAGCAGTTAAATGCAGGTAGGTGCCCCTGATTAGAGATCTCATTTATTTTTCCTTTGTGGAGCTGAAACGACATCTTATGTCCTGTTTCAGCCGTGAGATCAGTCCTTATAGGAGCTAGAACAAAGCTGCGAATCTCTCAGTTGCTAAACCTCACCCTTGTGAACGGATCCAGCAAGTGTTCTTGTCTCTTGAAGATACACTAACATGGATGGGTTCCTTTGGAAGACATCCCTGGTGCTCTAGTGACAGCACAGGCCGTGTGTTTCCTCCTACTCCGTATTTTCTATCTCTGCTGTGAGGACTTACAGCCAGTGGGTGGCGCTGTAATACCGGAGGACTCATTTGTTCTGTTGCCACTAAGTGTTTTTATTATGGGACTATTTCCTTACATCATATGCTCTGAATTCTCTCTCTCTCTCTCTCTCTCTCTCTCTCTCTCTCTCTCCCTCCCTCCCTCCCTCCCTCTCCCTCTCCCTCTCCCTCTCCCTCTCCCTCTCCCTCTCTCTCTCTCTCTCTCTCTCTCTCTCTCTCTCTCTGTAATAGGTGCTAGAAACTTAATGACTGGTGTTAATACTTTCTGACTTAACTTTTATTTGTTTTCTTTGATTATTTATAATGACTGTTTGATATTTTCTTTTGTATCCTTCTGACCCTGCTGCAAATGAAGATAATTTTCTTAGGCAAAGGAAACAAGCAAAATAATTGGTAGAATATATTTTATTTTTCAGATACTTTTTCAGCTGATGATATCATTTCTGCTTGGCCCCAGAACCCCATCTTCATCTCTGAGTAATGACCCCAGCTCCATGCTTTTATTTCTAACCAATAAAGTGAAAACGTTCTGATTTTCTCTACATAGATTTTAGCTAAAAATAGCACAGGGTTCAGGTAGGAATTTCCTGTGCTCATGGTCAATGAATGGCACATTACGGTTTATACTATCCCTTGAGAATGAATTTATTTCAAAAGAAAAAGGTCTGGAGATGTGGCTCAGTGGCACCGTGCTTGAGCAGAGTGTGTGAAGCCATGCCTCCATCCTCACACTGGAGAAATGACACAGCAACAATTTAAATCTATATGAAAAAAATTTCTTTCAGTTTTCCATTGTAAGCCACTAAAGGCTAAAACATATGTCTTAACCAGTCCTGTTCAATAACAGACAAGGAAAAGTTCTTTTCAGGAAAGGGTTTCCACCTTTTTTGTTAAGGTTTGCTTAGGTACAGTTTGCAGATAGGTGAACTTGCTGGACTTCTGATGCCAAGGGCAATATAATGCATTTTTCAAAAGAAAAATTTTTTTTATTAGTCCTTTAAGATGGAGGTGTACCCTCTCAGAGGTGAAGGGGAGATGGGATGAGAGGAGGAACCCTGTGAGGAGAGGCTTGGGGGGGGGGAGCAGCATTTGGGATGTAAATACATAAATTAAATTGAAGAAAAAGGATTTTACATAACGGACAGCTGGGTGTGGATCCCAGATCTTGGGAGGCAGAGGCAGGAGGATCTCTGTGTGTTCAAGGCCAATCTGGTCTATAAGAGAGTTTCAGGACAGCCAGGGCTGTTACACACAGAAGCCCTGTCTTGGAAAAAGACAACCATAAAGAGAAAAAAGAGTTTCATATAATGTATTTTGATCATATTCACCTCAGTTCCACCCACACCTCCCCTAACTTCCCTAATTCCAAACTGTATGCCATATTATCATTATTTTTTAAAAACAATTTATGCTGTCTACACTCTCTGGGTTTCCGGCTGTCCTCCAAGGAGCAAGGTCAATTTTTTCCAAGCCACACCCTCCCAAAGAAAATGGACTCACTCCCATGAGAAGCCATCAACTGTCCTTAGGTCCTCAGGTAGGGGTGGGGTTAGAGACCCCTTCCCACTCCACGCTAGAATGTGGATTAGCTTGGCCTTGCCCAGGCGTTACGCAGGCAGCCACAGTGGCTGTGAGCTCACAGTGAAGAGATCCTGCCAGCTCCCGAAACAGTTTCCACCCTGTGCCTTTCTTTCCAGCCTCTGGCGCTCTTACAGGCTCTGCGTCTCCTCTGACGCGGTCCCCGGGCTTTGGGAAAGGGTGTGATATAGATGCCGGACTCGTGACTCATCACTGCACAGATGCTTTGACCGGCTGTGAGTTCCTGCACAGCATCTTTTTTACGGAGTGGTATTTGCTCGGGTTTACTCCTCCATCAAAGTGTGCAAGGAAACCCGTGCCACTTAATCTTAGCATGCCCGTTTCCCTTAGGAACGAACACGTCACGGCTCGTCTGCTCCGTGTGTTTCTCATTTTTGTAATAAACAACCTAGGTTTTTTTTTTTTTTTGAAAAAAGTATTCATATACTTTTTTAAAAACAGCAATTGTTAAACTAAATGATTTTTTTCTGTGTCTAGGCATATTGTCAAAAACAGTGAAATCATGTTCTCTTAAAGAAGGGATACTCTGCAGAATAGAGATTAATATATTTTTCACAGGATAAAAGAAATAGTCTGGAAAATCATGGTTAAGTTAGCATGCAGAAACTGAGTCTGTTTTGGTTTTGTTAGCTTCTGGTCTGCGGAGGTCAAGCCAGGGCACAGATGGCCTATACCTTTATTGACTACGTGAATCACACTCTTGTTAGTACTACTCAATTTGTGTGAGGATCTGGGGCTGTAGGTTAGATGATAACTCATCCTTCCCGGATCCGGCACCAGCCCAGGAGGCTGTGGGAAGGACAGCGCAGCAGATGCCAACTGGGAAGCCGTGGGGGCCGTGTGGCTCTTGGCTCTAACTCTGTTTATCTATGTATTCTACTGAAGCAGGGGGAAATGGGGAACAAAGGGCCTTGTTCAAGATAATCCATTATTAATGCAACTGGAGAAACGGTTCTTTTATGTTCTTTATGAACTGGATCAGCCTTCTCAAAGCTCCCATGTCCTTCCTTCCTTGTCTAACCCCGGCCATACTCATTCCTAGGCCCACAGCGTTGTGGGTGCTAACCTTTCCATTCTCATCCTAGCCAGAACCAGATTCATGCTTTCTTTCCTTTCATCTTCCTGGTTCCTCCTTGTCCTGTTCCCGGCACTGATCCATCTTTGTAAGTGGGTGATGGGAAGGGAGGCAGATACTACTGTAAGTTAGAAAGGCCCAGGAGCTGGGAGGCCCGAGTAGCCACAGTTACTTCTGAATTCCATGTTTGTGGCAATGGCATCTGTCTCCTAAGAGTCCTCTTTGTCATCTTCAACAATCTATCCCACTAAACTTCTGAGTGAAATGATACCAGCCAAAGGTGCTCGCTTTGTACATGTTGCTGGTAAGGTCTTTGCCACTTGATGACGATGTTAAACTATAACAGTTTTGCATGTGAAATGTGTATTTTTTTATTATTATAAGAATATATGATGCTTATCTTAAATATTGTGCTAGATGAAATTGTCCAGACACACAGGACAGTTCTTATATGATTCTCATGTGTGGGATCCAGCAGGATCAACTGTGTGGAGAATTCAGGTCATTGAGTGGAGCCTGGGTAGCTAGGGGGTGGGAGTTGTTTCTTAACGAGAGTAAAGTTTGTGTCGGGGAAGTGACGATCGTACAGCGTTCTGAACGTATTCAACGAACAGTTCTGCACGGAGAGATGATTGACATGGGAATAAACCAATAAAAGCTGAGCAAAACGTTCCTTGTAGCACTGTTCCTATCAAGTGATGGGTGGTGCAGCCCACATGTCTGTTGACAGAGGAATGCCACGTGGAGTGTGTGTGCAGTGGGACATTGCTCAGCCATACAAAGCAACGAGGCACTGATAGCCGCTGTGGATGTAGAATGAACCTTCCAAATACTATGCGAAGTGAAAGAAGCCAGCGATGGAGGTTGTCTGCTCTACGGACCCATGTGTATGGAGTGTTCTGAACAGTGGAATCAGTAGGAACTGAGAGGGTACTGAGGCTTCTTAGGGGCTGGGTGGAGCCAGGGAGTGGGAGGTGACTTCTTAGTGGGTGTGCATTTTTATTTCAACCTGACAAAAATTGAGTCTTGGAACTTGGTAGATGCACAAGATGAGTGACAAGGATGGTCCATTTTAAGATGGTTTTGTCTTTCCATAGGACAGTGTATTCACATAAAAAAAAAAAGTAACTACACCACGTTCTGCTTCCCTGTGTAACATTTTCGATTTTCATCCAGGCCCTGAATGATTTGTTCTGAATGATCAGAGTAGATCTCCTGAAACCATGCATTCTAAGTACACGATGTTCACTGACATTACTTTTTGAACATGGAGTATTTTGATGCTCTGAGTAAGCCCCTGCCGAGCCCCACAAAAAGACAGGCAATTGGGGTAAACACTGGAACTGTTCGTTTCTAGAGTGGGCAGATGCCAGAAGGTTCTGGAAAGGAATCTACACTCAGAGGAGGAAAAAAAAAATCTCTGTTTTGGACCCAGGGCCCTGTTTTGCTTCTATCATGACAAGACAGTGGCAACCGGCACACTGCTGAGTGTCGGGACCCAGCAGAGGTTTTCTTGGTTTAGAAACCTGGAGGACTCAGGGCTTAGAAAGCAGCAGCACCAAGTATAGGCTGAGAAGATCATTTGGAGAAATGTCTGGCGTGCGGGACCCTAATTCCTGCCTGCTTGTGTCTTTGGTTGAGTCCTGATGTGAAAGGAGTTGGTAACTTTATACGTGGTGGTCAGTGACTGAACACTTCTTCCTAGGATGCAGTACAGGAAAAAGAGCATCTGGTCTTTGTACTGTGTAGTCAAGGCTGAAGCAAGAGCCCACGGATGCTGCGACCAGCTATGTAGACAGACCTAAGAGTTCCACTGACCAACTGTCTTATTAGGGTTTTCCTGCTGTGAACAGACACCATGACCAAGGCAACTTGTTTTTTTTTTTTTTTTTTTTTTGTCCATAATATTTTAATACTTCTCCACTTTTAAGTATTGGTATTAATTTTGTGATTGTAACATGGAAGATCCATCTTTTATGTTAAAAAAACATCATCAGGATCATAAAGCTATGATAGTTACACTCTACACACTCCCAAGGTGCTTTAAAATGATTATGTTTTGAGTCTGTAGACGAACGACGATCCAAATACATCACCTGTACAGGCTGCACTACATACTGGTCACGTGGCTGATCGGACAAACAACTGAGACGTTTAAAGATAACCGGCACAATTTCACAAGTGAACCAGCTCAGCCCAGCTAAAATTCTGTAGCAATCGACACTGATATTGCATAGGCATATAAGGTAGTCATGGAAACGAACAGATGAAGGTCATGTTTCCTTTAACTTACTTTGCCTCCACACATTTCTCTTAGTCAGGTTCCTCCCTCTTTCCTTTTGCTGCTCCTCTGGTAGCAACACCAAATCAAGTTTCTCTACCTCAAACATGGAGTCCTCAGTCCCCAGAGGAGCACTGTGCTCCCTCATCACGTTCACTCACATGCAAGGACAAATCCCCACATCACCAGTGTTTTTCAGGTGTCTAACATCACAAAATAATCCAGTAGAATTGAGTAGAGGGGCTTGGGTTTTTTTTTTTTTTTTGGCGGAGTGGGGAGGGAAGTGTGGGCAGTTCTTACAAGGACAACATTTAATTGGGGCTGGCTTACAGGTTCAGAGGTTCAGTCCATTATTATCAAGGTGGGAGCATGGCAGCATCTAGGCAGGCATGGTTCAGGAGGAGCTGAGAGTTCTACATCTTCATCTGAAGGCTGCTGGCAGAATACTGGCTTCTAGGCAGCTAGAATGAGGGTCTTCAAGCTCACATCCACAGTGACACACCTACTCCAACAGGGCCACACCTTCTAATAGTGCCATTTCCTGGGCTGAGCATATACAAACCATCCCACCAACCAACTGGTGGCATCCAGAAAGCTGGTAGGGCACCCAGTGCAGCACAGAAACCAACAGCATCTCCAGATGTTAAGTCATGATCATGAAATCTGAAAAAAATTCAGTTCCCTTCACAGTACTGTACAAAAAAACCTAAGATTACGTTTAAGAAAAGAAATCTAAGTCTGTACAGAAAACTAGAGAGCACTACTGGAAGCAATCAAAGAGGATCTCATGGAATGGGGGAAAAATACTGTGTTTTTGAATCAGAAAAACATAGTAATGTAACATTGTTTTGCAAATTGCTCTATAGCGTCAACGCAGCCACAGCCAGGCTGCCAGCTCTCCTTTTTTGTAGAACTTGGTAAAACTGACCCTAAACTGTCTTTTAAAAACATTTGCACCATGTAGGTAAGTATGTTGTTACGTGAACGTGCATGTGGATGTCTACCCATTGAATACCCCTGGGAACTGGAGTGACAGGCTGGGAACTGTCTGGTGTGGGAACTGAGAATCAAACTCAGGACCTCTGGAAGAACAACAGGTACTCTTATGCACTGAGCCATCTTGCCAGCCCCTTACCCCACAGTTACAATGCACATATAAAGGGTGTAGATGAACCAACATGAAATGGTAAAAGGATGGTGATGGTGAACACGCATCTTCCACGGTAAAAACCTATGAAACCATAGTAACAGAGACAGCATTGATCTTGACACAAGGATAGATCTTGCTTACCTGACCACAATCTGAGCTCACAAGCAAATCTTCACATTGGTGATCATTTAAAAACTATCTTATACGTGGGCGTTTTTCCTGCATGTACGTCCGTACCACGTGCATACCTGGTACCTGGGCAGAAGAGGGTATTGATTGGATTCCCTGGAATTGGAGTTACAGACAGTTGTTAACCTCTCTGTGGATGCTGGGAATTGAATCTAGGTCTTTTGCAATAGCAGCCAGGACTCTTAACTGCTCCTGTCTCTTAAGCTCATGAAAATTTTTAATAAGTTACCAAGGCACTCTCAAGGAACATTGACATGTGACATTTTCAGCAACACTGCTTGGAAAGCCATCTATCTGCATACAGCATGACTTTACACCTTTGCCTCACACTACAAAGATACATTCAAATTTGATCATAGACCTTAGGTGAAAACATAAAACTCATTTTCCTGGCTTTGGATTAAATATTAATTTCATAGCTGTAACATCAATAGCATAAAAGATGAAAGAGGGGAAAACGGAAAACTTCTTTGCTTCTAGTGGCCATATCAAGACTTAGAAAGACCAGGTAGGCATGGTGGATCATGCTTGTAATTCTAGCATTTGGGAGGCTTATGTCAAAGTTTGAATTCCAGGCCAGCTTGGTTACGTGATCCTATTGCTGTGCTGGAACACAATGACCAAAAGCAAGTTGGGGAGGAAAGGGTTTCCATAGCTTACACTTCCACATTGTCCGTCACTGAAAGAAGTCCGGGCAGATCTAGCTGGGCTGGAGCTTAGAGGTAGAGCCTGATGCAGAGGCCATGGAGGGGCCTTGCTCCTTGTGGTTTGTTCAGTTGGCTTTCTTATAGAACATAGGACCATCAGCCCAGGGACAGCACGACTGTGGGCTGTGCTCTCCCTCACTGACCCCCCATTGAAGAAATGCCCTACAGGCTTGCCTATGGCCGGATCTTATGGAGGCATTTTCTTTTTTTTTTTTTAATTTATTTTTTTAATTAGGTATTTTCTTCATTTATATTTCAAATTCTATCCCAAAAGTTCCCCAGACCCACCCCCCTACCCACCCACTCCCACTTCTTGGCCCTGGCATTCCCCCGTACTGAGGCATATAAAGTTTGCTAGACCAAGGGGCCTCTCTTCCCAATGACGGCCGACTAGGGCGTCAATGACACGAGCTCAGGGGGTACTGGTTAGTTCATATTGTTTTTTCCCCTATAGGGTTGCCAACCCCTTTAGTTCTTTGGGTACTTTCTCTAGCTCCTCCATTGGAGGCCCTGTGTTCCATCCAATAGCTGATTGTGAGCATCCACTTCTGTGTTTGCTAGGCCACAGCATAGCCTCACAAGAGACAGCTATATCAGGGTTCTTTCAGCAAAATCTTGCTGGTGTATGCAATGGTGTCAGTGTTTGGAGGCTGATTATGGGATGGATCCCTGGGTATGGCAGTCTCTAGATGGTCCATCCTTTTGTCTCAGAATGGAGACATTTTCTTAGTTGGGTTTCCTTCTTCTCTGATGACTTAGTCTTGTATTAAGTTGACACAAAACTAGTCAGCACAGATCCTGTGTCAAACAAACTACCAAAAAGAAAAAAATCCTCAAATAAACAAACCACAAAAATCCCCAAAGCTAAAACAAGTGACCACCAAATAAACAACAGCAAACTATCAAAACAAAACAAA
The DNA here is from genome assembly GCF_000001635.26 of Mus musculus. Classification (NCBI taxonomy): domain Eukaryota; kingdom Metazoa; phylum Chordata; class Mammalia; order Rodentia; family Muridae; genus Mus; species Mus musculus. Next base: position 116,912,287 of record NC_000069.6, read on the forward strand.
AACCCCTGAAAGAATGTAAATACAGTGCTTACAGCAGGGGAATATGTATTTTTGCAAGTCATATTCCACATATTCATGGGGAACTCTGAAAGCTAGGTGGGAAGACAATCCAGCTAAAGATGGGTTGACTAGAGATTCCATGAATGTTCATAGTAATGGCTGTGCTGGGTAGTTTTTGGTCTAGATGACTGGGGCCATCTCGGAAGAGGGAATTGCTTCTATTAGAAGCTACAGTGCTTACCTAGTGTGTGAAGGTTCTAGACTCCATCCACAACACCACAAAAGAGAAAAGATATGTCAGAGGCGCACAACACACAGTGGTAAGAGGTTTCAATGGCCAAAATTTGAATATTTTGAGCATCAAACTGTGTTGACTGATACATCATTTATTAGTTCATACTAATGTCGATAAACTAATGACAGCATTGGCAAAAGCAACTGAATTTGTTTAGAGGAATTGTAAATGAACTGTGTAGCGTCTGAGCTCTTCAGGAGGCGATTCAGGCTCTGTTCCTTCGAAGTGGGCAGTCTTTCTCTCAAAGTTATTAAGAGAATAACTTTAATGGTGGACAAGCACTCTGCTGATATCCCAGGGTATCAAAGTGAACATCAACAATGGTCAATCATGATGAAAAAAATGTGTGCTTGATACATGATGTAAATCTCATTTTATATTTGTAAGCTTCTTCAAAATCCACAGAATCCACATCCCTAGTTTAAGATCTATATCTACATCTACATCTACATCTACATCTATATCTATCTATATATAGCTATCTTAGGGTGGCTATTGCTGTGATGGAACATGATGACTAAAAGCAAGTTGGGGAGGAAAGGGTTTTTATAGAGTTTATATATACATATATATTATATCTTTAATATATATCTTATACATGTATTACATACACACACACACATACACTCACACATATCAGAAAATATATAAAATAGATAGTAGATGAGTTCCTACAAAATACTTTGCCAGTAATTTTCAGAATTGTCAGCATCATCAAAAACAGGTACAGTCTGAGTCAATGACCATGGCCAAGAGGCAGCCAAGGACACATAGTACTGGAAATGATGCCACTTTTTAGATAGGATTCTGAGGTATAAAACACCAAGGCCATCTGAAAGAGTTATGAAGCACTCACTGACTGTAGCAAATGTGCAACGGTAATATATGAAGTCAATCACAGCTCAGACTGGGGAATGTAGAGATAGAGAGAGAGACAGACATAGACACACAGACACACAGACACAGAGAGAAGGAGAGGGAGAGGGAGAGGGAGGAGGCAGACCCCCACACAAAGAAAGACAGAGAGGAGAGACAGACAGAAAGACAAGCAGAGAGACACAGATATATGTACATATCCCAACAAATTTTGCTTTTTTGGAAGGCCCACCCCTACTTGATCTGTGTTTTGGTTACAAAGTATTATAGTATTAGCAACTGGAGGTAAAATGTGGTCTCAGCATGATGGATATAGATGAATGAAACCAAATAGGGACTCCATCTGTTGTAGGTCAGCACTTAGAAAGCAAATAGAAATTTTAGTTAAAAAAAAATCAATGTGGGAAATACATTTTTAAAATGAAACTGCAGCAAGTGTAGTGGTTTGAAAGAAAATGTCCCCCACAGGCTCATAGGGAGTGGCACCTTTAGGAGGTGTGGCCTTGTTAGAGTAGGGGTGGCCTTGCTGGATGAAATATGTCCTTGGGGGTGGGCTTTGGGCTTTTCCGAAGCTCAAACCATGGCCAGTGTCCCTCTCTTCCTGCTGCTTGTGGATAGGGATGTAGAACTGTCAGCTCCTCCTTCAGCACTTTGTCTGCCTACATGCCACCACATTTCCCACCATGGTGATAATGGACCAAGTCTCTGAACTGTAGGCCAGCCTCAAATACATGTTTACCTTCATAAGAGTTGCTGTGGTCATAGGGTCTCTTCACAGCAAAAGAAAACCTAATTAAGACAGCAACTGAATACTTCTCAAGAAAAATTATCTTTATCTCTCTTATTTTAATTAAAAAATGTCTTGAGACAATTTTCCAATGTAGCCCAGGTTAGCCTTGGACTTGTGATCCCCCTGCCTTGCTAGGACTACAAGCTGGTGCTACCACACCGGGCTAACCTTACCTCTTCTTTCATTTACCCTCCCCTAAACACTTCTCTAACCTAAGTACTGATTCCATGAAACACAGAGTTGTACAGTGAGGGATGGTGTGGGGTGAGCCTTAAATATGTGACTTCTCAGCCAAATTTGATCATGACTGGGACATTTGATATAGTCCAGTGACTGACCTGCTGAGTCCTCAGAAAACCCTGCAGGGCATGTGACATCCATCCACTGACCTCATTTGAGAGATAAGAAACCGAGTTCGAGAAAGTCGTTTGCCTGAGTGCTAATAGCGAGAGTGGCAGATGCTGCTGTGGAGACAGTGCCACAACCGCAGTGGGCACCCCTGAGTAGGCTGGGAGAGATACTGCCACTCTCTCTGCTTGTGTCTTTTCCTCACTCTGAACCATCTCCGAGGTTACAGGGGCATGTGTGATTTTCCTGAATTTGTAACTCAGAAGTGTGGACGAGTCAGTCTTTAGAGTAGTGACCTCAGTGAGGGAGCAGACTGTGGGTCTGTCTTCCAACATTCTCCCCTTCAAAATGACATTTTTACACGATGTGCAATGCAGCGTTTAGAGTTCTAGTAGGAGTCAGTCTTGCTGCATGCAGCACTATCTTGATTTTGCACGTTAGCATGGCCATTCTTGCCCTTGTTTGTCTTTCTGCTTTTGGAATCATTCCTCAGAGAAATGACTAGTTCCAGTAGGACTGTGCAGTCACTGGTCATATGGACAATGAATGTGGTAAGTGGATGGTGACAGCCATTGGCAGGCTGTGCTAGGACAGTTTCCAGGAATCACAGTTGTGTTGAACTGAGATGATGGGAACAAAGCAGAAGAATTGGACTCTATAGCAGTTTTGAATTGGATAGGTTGGGACAAATGTCTTGCCATGTACTGACCTGTATTTTGAGGTTGGCTCCTTTTTGATAATTAGCTTGGAAACCTTAAAGAAGAAGAATTCAGTCAAGATCAGCCAACCCTTGGGGCACGCCAGGAAGCCAGAGAGGCTTCAAGGCCTACCTAATGTCATGTGTCGCAGACTGTGTTTAAAATAAAACCCATACTGCAAGCTTGAAGGTGCCAAGAATACAGAAGGATAATCTGCCAGGTAACTCACGCTAAAACCATAACCATGAGCAGAAGAAGTACCTTGGACACTGAACAGGGCATTTTCTTTTTTTTTCCCTTTTTTTCATATTTTTTTATTACGTATTTTCCTCAATTACATTTCCAATGCTATCCCAAAAGTCCCCCATACCCTCCCCCTCACTTCCCTACTCACCCATTCCCATTTTTTGGCCCTGGCGTTCCCCTGTACTGGGGCATATAAAGTTTGCATGTCCAATGGGTCTCTCTTTCCAGTGATGGCCGACTAGGCCATCTTTTGATACATATGCAGCTAGAGTCAAGAGCTCCGGGGTACTGGTTAGTTCATAATGTTGCACCTACAGGGTTGCAGATCTCTTTAGCTCCTTGGGTACTTTCTCTCGCTCCTCCATTGGGAGCCCTGTGATCCATCCAATAGCTGACTGTGAGCATCCACTTCTGTGTTTGCTAGGCCCCAGCATAGTCTCACAAGAGACAGCTATATCTGGGTCCTTTCAGCAAAATCTTGCTAGTGTATGAAATTGTGTCAGCGTTTGGAAGCTGATTATGGGATGGATCCCTGGGTGTGGCAGTCTCTAGATGGCCCATTCTTTCGTCACAGCTCCAAACTTTGTCTCTGTAACTCCTTCCATGGGTGTTTTGTTCCCAATTCTAAGAAGGGGCAAAGTGTCCACACTTTGGTCTTCATTCTTCTTGAGTTTCATGCGTTTAGCAAATTGTATCTTATATCTTGGGTATCCTAAGTTTTGGGCTAATATCCACTTATCAGTGAATACATATTGTGTGAGTTCCTTTGTGATTGTGATACCTCACTCAGGATTCTGAGAGTATCTCAACAATGCAAACCTTCAGATTGTCCAGGACCTTTCAGGCTAGCGGAGGAGCCCTGTCCTGCCAGAGAACAGCTGGCCTCTGAAAAAACAACTCCTGTGGGACAGACGCTTCATGGGCTAATGCATGTCTTTGCGAGGACCTGCTGTTTTACTTAATGTTGCCTCTAGCCTTACTAGAGCATCATCCCAGCAGGGAAAGTCAGTGTCTGTCCTGGGAGGAAACAGACCAAGCATCCAACTTGGAGGACCTGGGTCATGCATACCTGTATGGAGGCCTAGGGCAAGATAAGTGGAAGCAATCTTTTAAAAATGGATTTATTTTTATGTGTATGAGTGTTTTGCCTGCATTTATATTTATGTCTGTGTATCACACACATTCCTACAGAAGTTAGAAGGGAATTTCCCCCCCCTGAGATTGGAGTTATACAGCATCGTTGGCCATCATGTGGGTTCTGGGAATTGAACCAGGGTTCTCTGGAGGAAGAGCTATCTCTCCAGTCTTATGTGGCATCCATCTTGAGAATTTTAGATGACAGACAGGATAGTCATTGGCACAGAATTATTCTCTTTCAAATCAGGATTGAACGTCTTGGAAGAATGTCTATGAATGGCATGCTATACATGTCATTTTGTGTGTGTGTGTGTGTGCTCAAGCATGCACACAGGAACACCCTAATGTGTGTATGTGGAAGCTGGAGAACCATCTAGAGTGTTATTCTAAGAAACACCATCTACCTCTGTTGAGAAAGGCCTTTCACTGGACTGGAGTTCATTAATTAGGTCATGCTGTATCATGATTTTCCCTGTCCAATTACATTAAAACATTAGTGCAGCAGGAGGCCTGTGATTAGGAGGTGAAGCTAGGAGTTGCAGGGACAAAGCAACAGACCAGGGATGGGGGAGGTGGGGAGGGGAAGCCAAGATGGAGGCGTTCGGACAGGAAGAAGATCCCGATCCAGTGTGGTTTTTAAATAGCCACGGGTAGTCATGATATCATAAAGGAGAGAATAATTGGGATAATTTTTCTAATCTAGGTGGGCAGCTTTTATCATTATCAATTTGTTCTGAAATTATTATATTGGCATCTTGTGAATTGAGAATTTATTAATACATAAATCCGATTGGTTGATTATAAACTTCAAAAGTTTTGTTTTTACTGGTTGCTGGGTGTTGTGGTGGCTGACTGCGGGGTGGACGGTCGTTGCGTGGGGCTGGTGTGGCAGCGAAGGGAACTTGGGAGCTCTGGCCGGCCAGAGAGTTGACGGGCAGAGAGTAACTGGATGAAGCACAGGAACTTGGTGGTTCTTTTATTATTTTTTTTTATTTTTTAATATTTCCTGGAACAATGCTGTCTGTCCAATGAGCTCCAGGGATCTTCCTGACTCTCTCTCCCAACACCACCATGGTCAACATTTTGACATGGACTCATGCTTACAAGTCAATCACTTTTACAGGCTGTGCCACCCCTTTAAACCCTTTTTCCTAGTTTTAATGTAAAGATTCTAACTTATTCACCTGGACCAGATCTGAGCCCTTTTGAGAATATGGAGGTCTCTTTACTAGTGCCCTTAAGCTACAATCATTAATTGCACCTCGAACTGAGTTGAAGAGAGGATGGAACCTGAAGAAGAATGAACGAGCCTGTTGTCTTCTGGAATGTCTTGTGCTTTAGCAAGATAACCAACCTGAGTACACCCAGAGCAGAAGCACAGTTGTTCTGTGTGCCTTGTGGATGTGTGCAATCTCATTAGAGTCTCAACTGAGCCAACTAAATTGATCTTTGGCAGGAGCATGCAGTCATCTTAAGGAGTTACTGATTTTGAGAGGGTGCATTCCTGTCAGTGGCTGATATTTCTTGGCATGAGGTGTGCCTATGTATGATTTTTGCATCAACAACATTACCATGCCAGTTAAGATAGTCAAGGTATTTTAAATAACTTTATTCTTAAATTCAACAAGCTCTTATTAGAAATGCTTTGGTATCAATACAATAAAAATATACTGGTTCCCCCGGCCCCACTGAGTCATATCAAGTAACTGGAAAAGTTAGCATTTGTTGTCCCAGTTTTTTTTGAGGGGGGATTCCCCCCTAAATAATGACTAATATTTATTTATGTGACTTACTATGGGTATAATTATATAGTTTTGGACTTTAGGGACAAGAAATAAAAGAATTCAGAAGAGAAGTTTTCAGGCATTTCGTGGCTTCTCCTTCAGAGGTTATTCAGGTGGGCACCACGGCTCTCAGATCACCTTTTTCCCCAGCTTGGCCATTCTTATTCTTAAAGCTGTAGATTAAAGTAAAAAAAAAAAAAAAAGCAAATTATAAAAGAATCACGATTTTTACTCTAAATGACCATTTCATAGAAGGCAGGAAAGTTGAGAACATACCTCAGATGGTTTTATCCAACCGCGTGAGCATTGTTTTAGTAGCGTAAAGAGACAGCAGAAATAATGAGCTATGGTTAACTTAGGACAGGTGTAGGTTCAGAACTAGGAGGAGCCTATGTCTACAGAGGCCAGAAAAACGAGCAGAACAAACCCAGCACAGGCTGATGGCGTGTATTTTCACTCTCAGCCTGGATATATTCCTTTACGTCAATATCTGTCTTTTGTGCATATCCTTAGCTTTGTACCACTGAACCAAAACAAAGATACTCATACTTAAACTATGATTAGTGATTAAAAATTTTAAAATAATATCATTAAGCTTGGTTGTCCAAAGGCCCTCTGACCTTTGGATGGGCAATGACAAGAATAAATCTATGTATGAAATGAGATGAACTAATAATTAAGCGTTAGTGTGTAATTATGCTTTTGAATGGCAGCTGTATCTTTGAGTGTGCTCTACTGCTGATGAAGCCTTTTAAAACTGTAGGTGTGGGATTGATAGCACTCATTTGGTGTTCTGGTATTACACCTCAATACCGAGGGCCTTTGGGTATAGCTGCCTCTGTCATGTTCTAAAAGTTTTAAGGTGCTTTCAAGGCATTGAGCAAATGATTATATTCATTATGCAATATTACATTTGTGTGTAAAATGGCCCAAGAAGCAGCCATTTAGCTAATTGTACAATTTTGTTTTAATGAAACAGTAAGAGAAGGCATGTTTTTTTTTTCTCCCCATCTCTATGCTGCACATAGTTACCCATCAACCAAAGCAATGATCCTATCTTCAGAAGGCCTTTTACAAAAATATGAGAAGGGATGGGGACCTGCCACTGTCATGAGGTCATTTTCAATGCCATGTTCTCTCTGTGACAGAGGTTAAAAGCATCGCTTTCACTTGAAAGTGACGAGGCAAGTCACTACTAACAGCAAAGCCAGCGTTCAGGCTGTCTTGAGAGAATTTCCTTTGCCCAGTCAGCAGGATGGGTGGGCTCTGTTGCTGGAAGCTGCTGGGTGGTGGCCTCTGGGCAAGAACCTGCAACCCCACAGCAGAATAGGCAGGAGGCAAGGCTTCATGAGGGGGGCTGATCGTGGGTTTTGTGTCCTCTTGCATTACCAATGCTGAGAGAGAGCAGGGATAACGGATTGCTTAAAGGTCTGTTTAAGACAGGGTCAGAATCTTGTTCCCTACAGTTAGTTATGCCCCATCTTGAGAGTCTGCAAATAGAGCCCTCCCTGTGTCGCAGGGCATGCAGTGAGGTCAGCTAGCACTCGGATCCCTTTCTCCAAGCCTGTGGCAGTAGCCATAATTCCAGGTGGAGGTGTGGAGAGGAAGCATGCTCAGTCAATGCAAGGATGCTTCCTCTAATAGTGTGCCTTCAGTTCTCCTCTTGACCTCTCTTCTCTGCTCTTCTCTGATCCCAGTCTTGATTTCCTCCAACCACTCAGACACACAGTTTTAGCTGCTTAAATTGGTGGGAGAGAGATTTGTGTTTTATGCTCAGCCTCCTGTGACCCCTACTGGCTGTTTCCCAATCAATGGGGGAGCGAGTGCTCCAGAGCTAAAGTTTTTCTGCCTCTTCATCCCGAAGAACCATTGATATCTCTACAATCACAGAACTGAGCCGGGAGAAGAATAGGTGTGTGAGGTCTACCAAAGAAAGCAAGCTGTGTAGTTGCTATTGTCAGGGTTACTGTGATCTCATGGAGCGCTTACTGAAGCCATATAATAGTGGGTGAGTCTGGATCATATCATGCTTATACAAGCAGATAGACATAAGATTTCTGTCATGTTTCACAGTGTTCAAAATTTTACTAAACTATACTGTTGCTAGACTATCCATGCTGGACTAGTTTCTACTAACATAGCTTTTCAAGTGAGAAACTCTGTCTCTGACTTTCTCTCTGTCTCTGTCTCTCTCTGTGTGATGCATGCACTGCGTATGCTGCACACAGAAGGCCAAAGCAGGACATCAAGTGGCCTTATCTATTAATCCGTGCCTTGTTACCTTGGAGCAGAGGCTTTCCTGAAGCAGAAGCTCACTGTTTTGGCTGGATGGGTGGCCAGTGAACTGCTGGATCTGCCTGTCCCTGCTCCTGCAATGGTGGTGTTACAGGCTTGCACATCCATGGCTTTTGATATGGGTGGTTGGAATTCAAATTCACATCCCTATTTTGTAGAATAAGTGCACTTACCCACTGTGTTATATTCCCCACTCCTACGAATGTCTCTTGAGATAAGATTTTGATAAGTATATTTACAACAAATGGAAAGAGACAATTCTTAATTATTGTGCCTACCATAACTATTAGTATTTAATAGGAATTCTGTATTATAATAAAGGAATTGACTTAAATTGTGGGTCTTTAAGTATTGTAGCATTTCTCTCTGGTATATGTATATGTATATGTATATGTATATGTATATGTATATGTATATGTATATGTATGCATGCGTGTGTATGTGTGATGTTGAAAAGTACAATGTACTTGTGAAATTAAAGTCCATAGGTAGCTACATTCTCAGTGTACATAGTTGGTCCCTGAAATCATTGATATAATCTGATTGACTTATTTTTTTTTTTAAAGATTTATTTATTTATTATATGTAAGTACACTGTAGCTGTCTTCAGACACTCCAGAAGAGGGCATCAGATCTCATTACGGGTGGTTGTGAGCCACCATGTGGTTGCTGGGATTTGAACTTCGGACCTTCGGAAGAGCAGTCGGGTGCTCTTACCCACTGAGCCATCTCACCAGCCCTGATTGACTTATTTTTAAAGCTCATTCAAACTAATACCTCCACTCTGTGATCTATGTGACGAATTGGAAGGCAGAGACGTAAAACAATTTCACAATGAAGGGTAAGGAATTTGGAGCATTCTCTTCACAAGATACTTAGTTTGATAGCACAAGACTTTGCATTGTTACTTTGGAATAGGTTTTCCTGTTTTCATAATTTTATTTCAGTAGCATGATTAGTGTTGTCTGGAAATGTTAGTCACTTCCTGTCATTTTACTTGGGGTAAATGTGTTAATATGGTTAGGGAAGAAGGAGTAGGGGGTTTTTGGAAGAGCTGGCTAAAATCCAACATCAAAACAGGGAGGTTTTTTTTTTTTTGTTTGTTTGTTTTTAGTGTGTCATGCCAATACTTCAGACCATAAATAGAGCGATCCTTCCCCTATGTTACATGCATTGTTTTAAGAATGAATTTCAAAAGAAGCATTTGACCAGCCATCAAAGCCAGTTCTCCAAAAGGAAAGGGCCTTAGTCTCTGCAGCTTTCCATTGTGGGGGAACGTTATTCCAGATTCTGAGGAAGACACATGAGGGAGGGTAGAAATCCTTCAGGTGATTAAATTTGTGATGGATTCACCTAACAAGGACTTTAAATAATTTAAGGATGTCTCTATTATGGTGTTATTAGCAAAACAAGATTGGGCTTATGGCTCGATGAGGGAGAAAGATCTTGAATTGCAGAGGTCCTAACCCACTTCTATAAAACTACCAGGTTCAACTTGCTCAGATGGCTGGTACTTAATAGCTATTGCTTTTTAATGATCATTCTTCAATTAGCAACATTTACAATTACTTTGCATTTCTAATGTTTAGAACCTGTGCGTTTGTGTAATTTGACTTAGACTTTTAGCTAAGGTAAACCCAGTCATTCTAATTGTGTTTGTCAGATTCTTATTCATTTTTCTATCAGTGATAATAGGTCTCGATATCTGAGTGATAACAAGGAATTTGAAATCGAGGAGCTGTCAGTGTGTAGAAAAAAAGGTGTTGCAGTTACTTTTCATTATTCAATGATAAAATAGCTCAAGAGATACAAAGCCATAAAAAGTCATAGAGAATGTGAAATGCGGCTGTATAGAAAATAGAAAAAAAAATACATCAAGTTGGAGAAGACTATGAAAAATTGAGTCATAGATGATGCAAGATAAAAATTTTAAAGTGTAGAAAATGAAAGAACCAACATTAGTAAACCTATAAAAGTATAGAGAAAGGAGATATAGCAGAGTAATAAAATGCAAAGAAAATGGTATGTGTCTCCTATTTCCTTTTAAAATTAAGGCTACTTGTTAACTTACGTGTAAAATTTAAGTCACAGAGAGGCACAGGAAAGTAGTTGTCATTGGATTCTGCTGTGAAAAGTATGTTTCTGATGATCAGCACATTAATTAGCAACCCCAATGTGAATACATATGGCATTGCTCCCTCCCAGAAGACACATACATCTCCAGTAGCTAGAGGCAGCCAATGCAATATTAAAACAAAGCAAGACGGAGTTTCCACTTTCGTTGTTATTATTATTATTATTTTTTTGATGCGACTTACTTTGCTCTGCTGATAATACTTCGGATCAGCGTTAATAAAAGCTATCCAGTGTGTATTAGTTTATGAGGTGGTCACAAACACCGGAAGTCAGAGCGTTCATTAGCACGGAGAAGACTGTCACATTAGTAAACAGCAGCGGCATGCCTTGTCATTTTTATTACCTGTTAAGGAAGGATCCTCAGTCCCGTCTCCAGCTACTGGGACATCCAGGGGAGAGTGCCGGGCAGGGCTGCCTAAGCGTTCCTCTTGCTCTTTCAGAGAGATGGAATTTTTGTGAGGAGATTTATGGTTTGTGTTTTCATACGGCCTAACTTCCGCTCTCTTTCTAGGAAGTGGGGTTGGTTTGGGTGGCTGGTAAACCTGACTGTAGGGAGCTACGGGATGGTAGGATGGCCTCTCGGTTTGTCCTTCATTATCCTCCGCCTCGTCATCAATCACAACGAGCTCAGCGTGGATGACCCCGTCGTAGCCTGTCAAAAGCTTCTTTTCTTCCTCATTATCATCTGCCTGCTGATACCCCATGAAAATCATTGTTACAGGTTCTGTGTCATCCACATCAGAAGGCAGGGAATGAACGATGTTATATCTGACATCTTCTGTCTCCTCCTGGCAAGTGGGTGAAGAACACTGGGGTCCCGATTTCCCAGGGCTTGCTCTGCTGGGGCTCAGTTCCATCCTTGGAGAAACTTCGTGTTCGTTTTGCCTGTTGCTGGATTCTTCCCAAGGGCTTGCCATCCTCTTTTGTTGGGTGTGGACCATCTCTTCCACTTGCTGAACCATTGATCGGGGCTGAGGTGTTGGCCGAGTGGGACTGGTGTGAGTGGGACCGTTGCTTCTCCTCTCTGAGAGCCCGTCGGTCATATTGTGCGCAGATTCATTTGCATGGTTGCCCAGTCCGTTCGTTTTCATCATTATCCTTTCTTGAAAATTTGGTCCAGGGCTTATGACTCTTTCTCTCTGTGGGGTCACAGGCCTGCAAAACGGATTGGCGTACACTGGCTCATGGTACTCTGTGGGCGATTTAGAGTTCCTCTCTGAGGCTTGTCTTAGGAGATCCTCCACTTCGACAGGTGCGAGGCCGTCGGTGCCATTGTAGGTTGTGTTCTGATTGGAGCTAACAGCATAGACTGATTTCTGCCGGTCCTCATACACTTTTATCCCTGTGCTTTTAAAGTCATCAGATGGCAGCGGTATTGAAGACAGAACTACGCTCTCTCCAGTCTTCAAATCTTTTTCAACTTTAATTTCCATGGCATACAAAGCTGTTAAAAGACAAATTCAACACACGATTTAGCACCCCTTTTCTCTTATAAACGAATTTATTTACTTTTATATCCTTTGACATTCTCTTATATGACATTTAAAAACCTCTAGCCCAGAGGTACGAACCTTTAATCCCAGCACTCAGAGGCAGAGGCAGGTTAGTCTCTGTGAGTTCAAGGCCAGCCTGTCCTACAGAGCAAGTTCTAGGACAGCCAGGGCTACACAGAGAAACCCTGTCTAAAAAAAAAACCAAACCAGCAAAAATAAACCAGCTCTCCCCACAAATCGTCCTGATTTGGGTGGTGGAGGGATGTCTCTACAAGAAGGCATGAGCTACACATTTCTAGCACCCATGTGAGGAGGCCCACAACCTTCTTAAATCCCACTTCCAGGGAATCTAAATCCTTCTGGCTCTCCAGGGCACCTGTATGCGTGTGGTGCGCGTGAACTTATCCAGGCACACACATATACACATAAAATACATCTTTAATTTTTTTTTTCTGGTTTTACCAATTAGTTCTAAGACAACTGACTCTGGGTAACATGGTGCCTTACGAAGTGTAGCATTTTGGAAAAATGACTTGAAGGAGTCAGTAAGAGAAATAAACCCACAGAGTTGGCATTTTCCAAAGTAACCGAAAGATAATCCTCTCCAATGAATAGATGTGACCAGCCAGACTTACACACATTTGCTTACTTTTTAAGGAGAGCCTCTTTACGTAGGAAGAACCCCACAGTGTAGGCTGCAGCAGGTGAACTGACTAGCAGGGTAATTTGTTAAGCTACATCCTTGCTGGAAGCTCAGCTGCCTACTGACACTGTAGGTAGTGTACTGCTCTAAGGGCTTCACACTGTGGAGGAAGCTAAGACGTGGCAACAGTAGTACAGAGGCTGGAATTTAATTTAAAAATTAAACAACAACAACAACTTTATTTTATGTGTGTAACTATTTTGCCTGCATGTATATCTGTGCATCGTGTGTATGCCCGGTCCCTGAGGAAGTTAGAGAAGAGCCTCGGATGCCCGGGAACTTGACCTATAGATATTTGTGAACTGCCACATGGCTGCTGGGAATTGAATCTGGGTCATCTGCAAGAGCAGCAGGTGCTCTTAATTTCTGTCCCCTCTCTCCAGGCACCTCCCCGTTATCTCCCTAATTTAATACCACTTTTAAGTAGATGGAGGGCTTAACATAGAGCAATCTGAACTGTACTGGAGGTGACTGGTGGTGGTGGGGAACGGAAGGAGTGTGGGGCACAGGGTTGGAGTTTGTCTCATGGCCCAGGCAAGAGCCCCATGGCTGGAATTTTAACAGGTGAGGGAACAGCATTCTTTGTAGAATTAGAATGTGTGAGTGCTTGCTTTTAGTATATTTTCCTATAGCTCATCTTGTATTTCTTGTCTTCTCTGTTGCCTGACGGGTTGTAGCTTTCCCTGGGTACCCAATTACATCTGCAAGATCCCTGCCCTTCGTCTCCCCGCCTCACATCTCTGCCTCAGTTTTCTGCACTGTACTCCCTAAATGGTTAATTTGGTGAATACCTACCATGTGCCTAGGTGGGCTTGGTGTATAGTATTTATTCATTAAATATCTGTTGAGGGAATACAGACTGCTCCCTGCAGACAGAGAATAGGTTCTCCTTCAATTCTGAAATCCAAAGTTTTCCTCTGTGGGCAAACCTTCATTTTCCCTGAGGCTTTACAGCATTTGTTTTATGAAAATCATTATCTCGGGAAGGTAAGTAATGTGTAACCTTCCCTAGAAGACATTTTTACTTAAAACATATTTTAGTTACTCAATATCTACTGGATGAGATTTTCTAGCTGAGAAGTTTTAAAGCACTTCTTGCCTGTCTCAGGTCTTATCTTACTTGTTCCTGGTTATTTTGGTCAGGAGCGAAATGCATGGAATAAATATCCCACCTTCATTACCCTAACCGTGCAAGCCCCAGGATCTGTCCCATAGCTCTGGGAACTTTGTACAAGGCACCTTAGTCTAAAGTGGAAGCATAGTCAAGGTGTGAAGACTTACTATAAACTCTGAAATTGAGGGGACCAAGGAGATGGCTTAGTGGGTAAAATCACTTGCAGCCTGATGACACGAATTCAATCCCAGGAACCAAGATTAAAAAAAAAAAGCCAGATTTATGGACCCATTCTTAGGTTAAGAGGGATGCAGAGACAGGAGAATTGGTTTGAAACATAGGGGCCAGATAACATGCAGTATGCTGTACATTGGCAGACACAAGAGACATCCTCCCCTAAACAAGGGAGGAAGAGGGAACTGACTCTGTAAAGTTGTCCTCTGATTTCTATATGAATGCTGTGGTCCATGTGCATCTACAGTCACACACACACATACACACACACACACACACACACACACACACACACACACACATACACACACACACAGACAGACAAATACACACACACACACAAACATACATACATACGTAATAGATATAACATATACATACGTAATACATACAATAACATGCATAGATAATACATAAATAACACATACAATACACACATAGATAACACATACAGTATACATACAGAATATATACAATACATACATAACAATACAATAAACACATATAGAATACATACAATAATACATACATAACACATCATATATAATATAATACACATAACACACAATACATACAATACATAAATAACATACAATACATACATAACACACACACATACACACACACACACACATACATACACACACACACACACACACACACACACACACACACACACACACACATCTTAAAGACACCTGAAATGAACGTGCTGTTCAGTGCAAGTTCTCACATACCTTTTCTGTTTTGTTCGTCATCTGGTCCTTCGTTTCTTTCCTTTCTTAATCGGGAAGGTATGTAGGAACTTGGAAGGTCAGGGATATTAGCATAGATGTCCTCGATTGACTCTGTAAAGTTGGTGTGAATTCAAAACACATGTAAGATATTTATAATGGTGAAACAAGGCCAGTGATTTTATGAAAATTACCTCGCTTCGACCTGAAACAGGCTGCTTAAAAACATACCTTCTGGGTTTTCTTCCTTTTCCACCTTCACGGACTGTAAGATAAAAGATTTCCAGGGTGAGCTTAGTTTAAGAAAGTCAAAATACACATCTAGAACTACTTCGAAGAATTTTGAAGTGTAGTGTTTGCGGACTCTTCTGAGGGAATCATAGTTTGAAGCTGAGTTACACTCACTCTTATTATGTCTTCTGTGGTCTTCTCGATCGACTTTAGCTTCTTCAGAATTGCCTCTTCGTTGGCTGAGATTTGCAGTTCAGCCTTTTCAAGATCTTGGATCTCTTTCTCAAGCCTGACATTAAAAAAAGATATAGTTTGTAAATGTGGTACATGCAGGGTCTCAGATGCATCTTTCTCAGATGCAGACTCAGTTGAGACATCTTCAAGCACGTGGCATTGTCTGAGCATCGCAGTCTCACATCTCGTACCACACCTAATGCACAGAAGGTTTCCAACGCTTGAACAGTTTTTAATCCAAGTCTTATTACTTTTATTTAGTTTTACATAGAGACTTCTCAGATATAAAGGTTAATTTTGATGGCCAATTGGATTAAATAATCCCAGGACATTAATAGAGCATACCATTAGGCTTGTCTGTGAGGGTTATTCCTGGGAGATTTAACTGAGATGAGGAGACCCACAATAGTCATGACTGAGGACCCAGACCAAATAGTCTCTCTCTTTCTCTCTCTCTCTCTCTCTTGCTTTCTCTATATCTCACTCTCCCTTGCTTTCTCTTTCTCGCTCTCTCACTTCCTCTCTTTTCTTCTCTCTCTTCCCCCTCAATCTTTCTCTGTGTGTTTGTCTGTCTGTCTCTGTCCCTCTTTCTCCCCCTTCCCTCTCTTCCTCTTTCCCCCTCTCTGTCTTCTGTGTGATCAGCTGCTGCATGCGGCTCCTGTTTCTGTGCCCTCCCTGGCTTTACCTATTGCATCTCCTCAAGCCGTGGGTCCCAATAAATCCTTCCTGTTTTGAGTTGCACATTTGTCACAGGGATGAGAAAGCTAACTAGTATGTTAGTGAAGCTTTCGGCTTTGGCCTCATTATCTTTGTTGCAATGGTTACGGTTGCTTCCACACAAACCAGAATAACTTATTCCATTAAGAGGCTCCTTAGGCTGAAGGTGGCTGCACAGGCTTGATGATAGAGCTCTGGAGGCTGAGGCAGGGAGCCTGAGGCTTTGAGGCTAGCCTGAGGTACAAACAATGTGGTTTGAAAATCAGGGAGGGAAGTGAGTTTGAGGCCAGCCTGGTCTACAGAGTGAATTCCAGGACAGCAGGGTTACACACAGAGAAACCCTGTCTCAAACATAATTCCTTACCACCACCCCCAAAACGGACATAGTCTCACCATGTAACAGTCAACTGTACTGCTGTGTGGGAACTCACTGTGAAGACCAAGCTGGCCTAGGACTTGCAGAGATTTGCTGGCCTCAAACTCTTGAGTGCTGAGATGAAAGAAGTATGCCACCACACCTGGCCCTTGTCCATTCTGACATCAGAAATGACACTGTTTTAAGCTCCTTGAGCACTATGCTCTTTTCTGAGTAGGAAGGAGAGATGGACAAATGGACAAGATCCTAATATAACGGTCTCATTTTCTGTGGTGTGATAGTAGATACGCATAGCCTGATAATGTGCAAAGGAACTGACAAAGAGGTACACTCATGGACTGTTCCACAGACTCTGAACTCATACCAGCATGCGGATGAAGTTCAGGACTGTCTGCTCTGTGTGATTCCACAGACCCTGGCAGCTGCAGTTACCAAGGCTGGCTCTTCCAGCCATGAACCATGTGTAGTCTTTGCCAGACACTCTGAGCTCACAAGTCAGCTGCCTCGGAGGACAGCTGATTTGACATGACAGCTGGTCCAAGAGACGCCAGCTGTGGATATTCATGTCAGCTAACATAATTGTCAATTTGCTTGGCCTCCTTCTTGAAGATAGCATGGGCCTGGCTGCTCCAGAATCTTAGGCCACTGTCACACTATTAAAAATCCAAGAATATGATTGTCTTGGCCACTCTACTCATTGTGTTAACTCCAGGTCTGATATTGATGTGGTCTCTGAGCATTTGAAGGCCATTTATAGCTGAGGCGGTTTTCTTGAACATCATACAACTTCAAGTGAATTATAGTACCCCTGGTTTCTTAGGAGATGCCTGCCATTAAAAAAGAAAATTCCTCCAGGTATCTGGTAGCGTTCTCCCATCAGTAGAATTATGAAATGAGTCCTGAATTAGGAAATGTGTGGTGAGCTACTCTGGTAGAGTGGAAAACGACTAAAAGTGGTAGATCTGGATTCTAGAGTCTTTGCTACACATTATAGTCAATTTCTTTAACCTCCGAAAAACTCAGCTTTGCAATGTGCATGATGAGAATAACAATACCTGCCTTGTTTTGTTCAGATGTTAGGTGAAACTAGGAGAGATGATGATGCTCATGTAAGGCAGTTGGACATGGCAGGTGACAGGTATGAGCTTGTTCTGGAGAGGAATCTCAAGGCTTTCCATAACACATTCTACCTTTGTCCCCCTTCACTGCCCACCTAAGGGCTCTCTTCCCAATATGTGTGTTAGACACGGGGTGTAAAGGGGAACCTGGGTAGAAATGAAGGAGGTTCAAAAACTCTTAAATCTCAGCCCCCCCCCCCCCCGCTGTGAAATGAAAGAAATGTAGGCTTGAATTCGGCTTCATCTGCCAACTTCCTGTGTGACCTGAGACTAATCACGGAGACTAATCTTTGTCTTCATTCATTTATGCATCCACATAAAATGTTTACTGAGTGTATTCACTGTACCAGGAACTATTCTATATGATAGTGTTATGATAGTAAAAAATGGAGAGGTTGATATTTTAGCAGGAAACAGTGCATTAATACCCAGGCTGGCAGGGTTGTTCTGAGAAAGGTCTGATGTAAAATGTTTCAGGCTTATAGTCCACATGTTGGTTATGTTATTCATTCATTTGTTTCCCCTTTATTTGTGCTGTGTAACACTTCAATTGTGTGTGTGTAGCATTCCTATTTTGTGTCCATAAAAATACAGAACAGGGCTAGATGGGTTCTAGGCCATAGTTTGCCAACTCCTGCATTAATAATTGTATATATGCATGCCTGTTTGTATATGCATATAACATCTAGTTACATATATATTATACATTTAACAAACATGTATATAAGCACATATATATTTCTATATGAAAAATATTCCCATAAAAAGGCATAATGGATTACCAGGATTAAGGGCACATAATATTGTTCTGGAGATGATGTCTCTTTATACAAATGTTGTGTGTGACAATGAATGAGTGCAGAGCATAAAAACATGCTCCCTAGAGAGCAGGGTAGATTAAAAAACTTGAGGGGAGACACAGGTAGCAGGAACATATAGGGTCTTGGACATAGGAAGGTTTGTGGATGGGGGGTGTCTATTGCCATATCACTATCAGAAGCAGGGTCTGCACTGGTTGCTCCTTGGATGGGAGACTTCACTGGAGAAAGCAGCATGGAGATTAGCTGTTAATAGTATGGATAAAGATGACCTGGTCTAAGATAGTGGCTTCTAGGAAAATGAGAAATGATGAAGTCATAAGAGTATTTAAAAGAGAGAACTTCCAGGATTTATTGGTAGATTATAGATTACAGGTGAGAGAGAAAGGGGGAAGGAGGAAGGGAGGCGGAGGGGAGAAGGGGGAGGGTGAGGGTGAGGGTGACGGGGAGGGGGAGGGGGAGGGGGAGGGGGAGAGGGAGAGGGAGAGGGAGAGGATGCTGCCATTGTTAGGACCCGAGTAACTGGAAACCCACAAATGTAACTGGTTGAACTGAAATTGGGAGATGAAGGCAGGAGGCTGGTGGACTGGGTTAAATCTCAGTCAGGTGCTATACAAAGGTTTTGGATGTAAAGGCAGTGCCCAGAGGAGTCTGGGTTTGAAGACATGAATTTGGAAGTAAGTATGTATAGCCATATGTGTGGGTTTCCTAAATCCCACATGCATATCAATTTCCTAGAAAATAAAAGAGATAGATAAAAATTCCAAGCTTGAGGATGGCACAGAGAGTAAAGGTTCAATCTTTATGGCCTATACGGTGGAAGGAAGAACTGTCTTCTGTAGGTTGTCCTCTAGCCTCCACAGGCACACCGCAGTACACATAGACTCCTTACCACTCTCTAACAAGTAAATAAACATGTATTTTTAAAAATACCAAGGTCTGGTCAATGTTAAATACCCATCAAGGCTTAACTAAGAAACAAAAGAAGTAGAGTGCACAGCAAACTCTCGTTTCTTCCTGTCTGCCTCTCTTTGATTTAGTTCTTAGTCTGCCTGGCCAGTGTCATCTTGGTGAATCATGACATGTTGGGTATCATTTCCCTCTGAAGAAAAGGCAGAGGATAAGGTAATGCTATATGAGTCACATGAATGCTTTTAGAATAATATGATAAAAATATGAGGCTGGAGACTTGCTGACCATCACAACATTTGCTAATGAATGTTTGTGAAGCTTCTCCAGGCTTAAGGTGGATGTCACATTACCAGGAGTCTTCAGTCTAATGATACATCACGATGTTTGTGAGAACTAAACAAAAAACAATGCTTGCCCTGTGTTCTCCTCTCCTTGGTTTCAAACAGGAGAGTAAGGAAACATCTTGGTGGTGATTGCTTAGAAGCTTCTCAGAGGAGGAACACACTGATGGAGACTGTCTCATATAGTTTCCACTGAGTGCAAACCTCAGTTCTTTCTTATTGCATCTTGATTTTTCCCTTATGTCTGTTATTTATGGATACCACGGAGAGAGAAATGTTAGAGGAGGTTCCGTTTTTTTTGTTTTTTTGTTTTTTTCTCTGGAAGCTTCCTAAAAGATTGGATGTCTGCTTAGTGGTGGGACTCTAAAGGAGAGTGACCAAGAATAAAGAGCTAGACATTTTCATAGTCGCTCCACTTGCTTAGGATTCTGCAGTAATTAAGAGTTCGGACTCTCTATGTAGCAGGGATGGCTAAGGGCAGGGTGGGAACACAGTCCGTTCCTGCCCCATCCCTTGAAATCTGGAGGTCAAAGATGTCTTGACTGATGTCACATTCCATGTGCCACACATCGACACAAGCTCTACTCTCATACACAGAGAAGTGTGTCCCTTGTTGTTTAGCTTAAGTCTTGTATGACCAGCTTTCCCACCTCAATCATTGTTGCATAGATTATGTATTAACTAAGCCTGTTTCCTCTTGGTGAAAGATACTTTCTTCCGTTGAAAACCTTCAAGAGTAGACACCTTGCTTTGTCTGGTGGGACTGAGACCTCTTATTTTAGACATCTGCCATATTGTTTGCTTTGCCATTAATCATTCACCTGAAAGACAATCTTCTCTTGAACCCCATCCTCTCTCTCTCCCTAAAAGCTAACAAGAGAAGGTCAATCATAGAAAGGCAGGTGGTCTGCTAATTGCTACTCTCAACGTCTTAGGTGTTTGGGGACCATTAAGATGTATGATAGAGTTACAACCAGAAGGCAAGACTCTCTTTTTTAACATGCCCGGTAGAGTGGTTCTCAAAGCTCTCTGGGATGTTTGTGAAGTCTGGAGATGCCTTTTGGTTGTCATGACTGGGTACTGGAATGCCACTAGAACCTACCAAGCAGAGGTTTGTGATGCTGTTAAATATCACACAATGCACAGGAACATTTATCTCATAAAATGATGCCTGGTGGAGTATGGCCATCTTCCTGTTACATGTCTTAGGAAAGATGTGCTTATCACATTGTTTTGAAGTTTTCATCATCGTCTCCTTTCTTTTTTTCCTTTCCAATATACATTTGTGTGCATCTGTCTGTCAACCTCTCCCCATTCAATGGCCATAAAGAGCATATTTATTTGTGTGTTAAAAGTTAAGTAATGTAGTGTTTACTTTAGGGTCTCAGGCCAAACATCTTCCAAATAAATATTTGGCAAAGAGGAAGAAATCAGCTATTATAAATGAGGAGTTGAGGGACTAGAAAAATGGCTCTACTGTTAAGAGCACATGCTGCTCTTACAGAGGGGGTTAGCTCCCCTCACCCTCACAGTGGTTCACAACCATCTGTAACTCTGCTTCCAGGGAATCCAATGACCTTATTTGACCTCTTTGAATACATGGCACCTACCTATACATGCAAACTAACACACACATACACATAAAATAATGAAAGTAAATCTAAAAAATTAGCTGAGATATTGAGAAGCTATATATATGTGCATATGTCCACAATTATATGCACATACATGTATATATAGCTATATATTACTATATCTATACATATTGGTGCATATGCATAATAGCCATAAGAGTTACTTTTGTTTTAAAGAAGAAAATCATATGGGGATGCTGCTGGGGCTAACTGCAACCTTCACCTGACTGCGTTTGAGTGGATGGCTTAGAATTTCCTTAAGTGCTGCTCTCTGGTCTTTAGAAAGTATAACCTTTCAGGATGGGAACTGAGCTCCTTGAATTGCTGATTCAGTTTGGTGAGAGGGAGGCCACCGAGGGGGTGGGAGGGTGTAGATCTCCTTTTTGGTGCCTCTGGACTATGAGGCAGGACCTAATGGATGAGTCAGTATCTCTCTTAACTTCTGAGAGATGGTGGTCAGTCATCATGTGCCAATTTAGATAAGTAGAGTACACGAAAAAGCATTCTCGATGCTATCCACTATTGCAATCTTTCTTCTCCTTGCCTGTTTGCTCATGGGAAAAGAGGGCTATTTCTAAGGGTTACGTACGTGAAGACAGGTGGCTTTCATTTTGTGCTCTGTGGTAATAACCTCCCTTAATGATTGGAAGATAATATCCTCAATCCAATTCCAACAAGAAAACTAAAAACTTTTTTCTTTTGTCTGAGAAAAAAAGACTGCACCTACATTCTGGATATGTCAAGAAGAGGTTATTTCAGGTGACAATTTTTCTACAGCCAAGGGTCCACTTATCTCTTTCAGGTTTTTTTTTTTTTGGCACTAACAAGAACTAACAGTTTGATGGAGTTCACCATTAGGATCCAAACAGACTGGAACTCATGAGGAAAAAATAACCACCAATTTAAAATAACCAGTCCAATTTAAAAGCTTATAGCCAAAAATTTTCAGTTCTGACACATTAGTGATTAAAAAAAAAGTTCAACAAGTGTTTTATATTGACCCAGTACTAACTATGGCTCTTAGGTACCTTATAGCCACCTAAGGGTAGCTTTCTAGTTCCATTGAGTATATGAGCAATCAGGGCACCCGAATAGGCAACTGATTCTGAGGCTCATAGGCTGGATAGAATCTGAAAGCAAATCTCTGCCTGCTCTTACTCAGTTACCCACTGTGGAAATAAGTCTCAAAATTGAAAATTGATTTCTGTGAACTCTGATGTAACATTCCTTTTGACTGGCAGTAAAACAAAGGGTTGTATTATTTTTCATGGTAACAAAGTGAAGAGTAGAATATGAAACTACCGGCACTAACTCATTCACTGGGATTTCACAGATGGCTCACCCCTTCTCAGAAGACTGAGGAAAAGAGTAACTTGTCCTTATTAAGGAGCTCCTCCATCTTAAGCCCTGTCCTCGAAAAATGCTGTTCTAGGAAGAAAAACCTAACAGTTCCCTAGCATCATTACCTTTACCGGAATATTTGTGATCAAGTCTTTTAGTAAAATTTGGCAGAAAAAAAAAATCCTAATTGAAGTTTTCCTTTTTAAAAGTCAAGGTCTTCCTATGTAGCAACGGCCTGGCCTGAACTTGCACATAGACCAAGCTGACCTTGAACTCTCAATAATCCTCTTGCGTTCATTTTTTAGTACTAGGATTATAGTTGTGCACCACCATGCCTGGTTTGAATTATGATAACCTTATTACCCCTGCTTTCAAATCTACCCTTCTATTCTTTTTAGTAATCCATTTCCACGAGTTTCATATGCCTCGATGGCTATCTGAAGGTAGACCAGATGTCCATTGTTTTGTGTATTTTGATGGTGTGCATGACTAATTCTTTTGCCCAGTAGGATATTAGCAAGTATCTATAGCTTTCAGATCATAGTCTTAAAATAGAGCAGCTTGCCTTCTGTTTATCTCTCCCAGCTAATCAGGAATAACATGGTGAATTTTGAGTGGTTTTGAGTATACGTTCAAGCATATACAAAGGAGCAAACGGGAAGGAGCAGAGTCTTTTTGGCCTCTCAGAGCACTGCTGTCCTCTCTTTTTGAATGTTTACCAGTTAAGATCTTTCTGTGTGAGATTTTAAATTTCATACTAAACAACATTTAGTATCAAGAAAACTAGTGTACTAACCATTGTATAGTTTCATGGATGAGAAATCAAGATGTGACAAATTTTGAGTTTCTGTCATTGAGTTGAAAAATTTCAGTAGTATTTTGCATTTTGGGTAATAAATTAGCAGAAAAAGAAAAATAAGGCTTTTCTACTAGTGATGGTTTATATGAACAGCTCATACATTTTTGCTTAGATACTTTTTACTTAGAAAAAATTAACAACATGACAATATTAAATGGCTAAAATTTCAGATGAATAAAGAACATTTTTAAATTTATTATTATTATTTTTGTTTTTGTTTTTTTTTTGAGACAGGGCTTTTTTCTGTGTAGCTCTGACTGTCCTGGAACTTGCTTTGTACAATAGCTTGGACTTGAACTCATAGAGATATACCTGCTTCTGTCTCCTGAGTGCTGGGATTAAAGCTGTGCTCCACTATCAGCTAATTTATTAATTCTTAAATCAAAACTTATGAGTGAATCCCCTTGGAAACCAGCGGATGTTATTGTTTATACACAACTGATAACCTTAGTCAGATGATTTCCACTGGGAGCATTGGTTACTAGCAATGGGTCAAAGGTTAAAGATATGTTGTGGGCTAGTGAGATGGCTCAGCAGGTAAGAGCACTGAGTGCTGTTCAATTCCCAGCAACCACATGGTGGCTCACAGCCACCCATAATGAGATCTGATGCTCTCTTCTTGTGGGTCTGAAGACAGCTACAGTGTATTTATGTATAATAATAAATAAATCTTTGGGCTGGAGTAAGCAGGGCTGACTGGAGTAAGCGGGGTCCTAAATTCAATTCCCAACAACCACATAAAGGCTCATAACCATCTATATAGCTACAGTGCTCATATATACCTAAAATAAATAAATAAACATTAAAAATATAAGATTGACACTATGATCAAGGCACACTGGTTGTTGCTGGTAATCCTAGCACCTAGGATGAAAAGCAGAAATATTATTATGAAATTAAGGCCAGTACGGGCTATATGAGACCTCCCCATCTCAAAAATAAGCAAACAAAAATATAATTGAGGGTATGTAAGCAAATCAAATAGGAGATTTTAAAAGTATTTTATTTTTAACATTTAAGCACTAATAATTTTCACCAAACATTTAGCATCTTTACTAAGAATGGATTTATTCGTTTTGCTCACCTGGCATAAAGGCATACACATTGTATAGACATGTAGGTAAAGCCATACATTGCTGAAGACTCACCTACCAGTGTAACAGTCACATGCTGTGGGTCAGGGAATAAAAGGGCACTCATAATGGCGAACATGCACTTTGCCTGGAGCTAGATTTGTTGTCTCTAATCATGAGCATTTGAGAATAGGGCAAGGAACACAATGCAGCTGTCAGATGAGTAGAACTTGTGAGGCAGCACAATGGTATGGAAACAAATGTCAGTCTCTGCTGAGGACTGGAAATGGCAGATGTTTAAGAGAGCTAAATAATTTATAACCATATGCAGACAGCTTGTGCAAGAGTGAGCCCGGTCTTCTAATAAAAATCTGTAAATAGTCACAACCGTTGGATGGGCTGGTGAGACTCTCATGTTTTGCCACTGCTGCTGTTCAGTTAGGGTAGAGTGAGTTCATAGAGAAAGCTACCAATCAGAGTAATGTTTTGTATTTTAAGAGTATCATTCATCAAAGAATATAAGAAACAAAATTGGTTTTTAAAGAATCATTCATACCATGTGCAAGTTATTAAAGAAATCATTTTCAAATTAATGCCAATAAACACACACTCGAGGCTGGTGTGGCAGAAGGGAATTGGTTAGGCTTCTCAAATGATCTGGCAGGACAGAAGTGGACTGTGTAGATTTTAATTAGGGCATGTGGATAATCCAGTAGCACTTGCCAATCACTTAACAAAAGCAGAATAATTGCAACAATAATTTGATTTGATTTCTGCATAGGTGTCCTGAGTTTCCCAAATGACTTTCAAGTACTGTTTCAGTTAGTACACTGTACATGATCTCAAGATCACCCAGCTATGATTTAGCTACTCTTCCCCCGACGGTTGTTAAAAATTAGGAGAAGGTCAGGCCTAATTGCTTTTAATCTCAGGACTAGGGAAACAAAGGTGGGTGGGTCTCTGAGATTTCAAGGCCAGCATAGTTTACATAGTAAATTCCAGCAACAGCTACATATTTTAGGAGGAGGAGGAAGAGGAAGAGGAGGAAGAAGAAGAGGACAGTTAGGGTAGGGTTGGGGGAGAAAAACAATTCTAGCAAACAAGCTATTTGAAACTATTCCATGAAATGGGAAAGGATATTCAGGTATCTACATAGCTGTTAATTTTCTTCATTTAGAAATGGCCACTGGCTTTGCACCTTGTAACCCTTAACATTTGTCACAGAGTAGCTTCTATATTTTCTATGTACTTCTGTTTTACTTTGTTTCTTAATTTTAATTGTTCTTACTTGATTTCATGTTGAGGATCTTTAATCTAGCAACATGGCTGCTCTGGCAATGGATCACATCCAAAGACCTTCTAGGTCTGTGTGATCTAGTTGGCATGACACACCTTTAATCTCCCTTGCTAGAATACATGCGCACCCTTAGTACACATCTTTAATCCCAAACAATAGAGTTGATTTGTAGAAGTAGCATGTTTGAAAGTAATGTCTAATTGAGGGGCAGAAAAATTAACAAATCAGAGAAAGAGTTGACAGAATGAGTCAGAGGTAGGATACACCCAACTCTCATGAGAACAGGCATGAGAGAGAGTCAATTTAAGAGCAGTGTAGGGAGAGACAGTTGGAAATTGGTTCAGTCAGTGCAGTTTGTGCAAAAAAGTTGAGTTCAGTTGTGTTTGTTCACAAGTTCCATTTAGTTTGTACATTTTGTGTAGTTCAGGCCAGGAGAGGCAGTTGAAGCCAGAGAATAAGAAGGATCCAGAAGATTAGAACAAATTGCCAGAGTTAGTTTGAGGCCAAGCAGAGAAGTTCAGTGAGAAGTAGAGAAGAGCAAGTTTGCATCAGTCAGCTTGGAGAGGAGTTTGAGCCAGAAGAGCTGAGTTGGATCAGCCAGTCAGAGTTCAGAAAGAACTAGTAAGGGTGAGTTTATTCAGCAGTAAGCCTCCAAGACGACAATTACATCTGGAGAATAAAAGTTACTTTTACAATTTCAAGAAGAGGGTTTATTATTTGAAAATCAACAAGTGTAACTTCCGATCCAAATATAACATTTGATAACCAACTCCGGGCTAGTTCACTGTGGGTGGTCCAAATGAACTCAGCAATACTTGGCAGACAAAGGATTTATGGAAAGGGGTGGGTGTGGTTTATACAAGTGGTGGGTATGGTTTGTCTTCAAATTGTTAAATATTCCTTAAAAATGGAAAAGCTGGGTCCCCATGGCAGCACAGCTCCTTCCTTTAATGCAATGTCTTGGCTTTTGAAGATTTTATTTTCTGTCACTAAGACTTAGAGAATAGATCCTTGAAGATAATTTACCTCCTGCTTTTTTTCTGTGTTTTCTTACTCCATCCAAGACAAAGATTTACACATTCTTGCAAAGGCTCTTAAATTTTTGTTTTAAGGCATGAAATGCCAATTGGTATGAGAAAATAAATGTAAAATGTAAAAATACTTAGAAAATGTAAAGGATCTAAAGAGAGACAAACACAAATGTGTGCATTTTCTGGGAGTTTTATTGCTCTAGAGTCGTTTTCAGATGAGTGGAAGGCAAATTCAGTGAAATGACTCAAGAAATGTGTAGCTCTACAGTCAGCCTTCTCAGGGCCTGGATGTTACCAAATTTATAACATTCTGTTCTGTCCTGCCTTAAGTGTAAAACTAGGTTGGGACTGCCTTTAGAGGATGGCTCAGAATAGTGCTTGGGGTACCAGTATCAATGGGTTGAAAAGGTATCATGGAAGGGCCCCTAGAAGTTGTTCTAATCCACCTGTCAACATACTCCGGTGGCAGGTATTTATTTAGGGCCAGTTATCATTCATTCTCTGTTTCTGATGGCATGAGATGTGACTGCTAGGCACGGGCAAGAGAGAAGGCATGGGGATGGGTTGAGAAAATAAAGGAGCAAGAACAGATGGAAAGAAAGCAAAGTGATGGTGACATGTAAAAACTTGCCACCGACAGCTCAGAGCCCTGCACACTGCCTACCATATGACTTCCCCTTGACCCAAAGATAATTGTGTGCTTATGACTTTTGGTTTTGAAAACTTAAGGTTTTTTTTTCCCAGTTCATTACTATTGAAGGTATTCACTATTTTATTTTTAAGTCTATCCATTCACCTATCTATCAATATGCCTACCAGCTATCACTCTTACTAGTCTGTTAATGTCTATGTATTCAGAGCCATTATTAGTACATAGAGGTGTGTGTGTGTGTGTGTGTGTGGTGGGGGTATATATGTACATTTGGTGGAATGAGCAGCCATTTTTCCTTTCTTTAATTCTCTCCTTAATTCATTCTCTCTCTCTCTCTCTCTCTCTCCCTCCCCTCCCCTCCCCTCCCTCCCTCCGTCCCTCCCTCCTTCCCCCTCTTTCTTTCTTTCTTTCTTTCTTTCTTTCTTTCTTTCTTTCTTTCTTTCTTTCTTTCTTTCTTTCTTTCTTTCCTTCCTTCCTTCCTTCCTTCCCTCCCTCCCTCCCTCCCTCCCTCTTTCTTTCTTTCTTTCTTTCTTTCTTTCTTTCTTTCTTTCTTTGAGGTTTGGGTTTTACTGAGTTTATTTGGTTAAGTTAGAACTAAGGATCCTGAATTAAAATTAATCACTCTATCTGGGACATTAAAAACAACAGCAGATGAACTATTACAAACCTGGTAAAGCAATTAGTAAACGCGGAGAGTGAAAAAACATGTTTAGAATGATCTTGACTCACGGAATTGCCTCAGAATAACTTCTTAAGTGTTCCTAGGCAACAGAACTTTAATTAAAGAGACAAGTGGTGGGTTTCTCCCCCTCTTTTTCTCTCTCTTCCCTCTTAGGTTGTCACAGAGAACAGCTTGCTATGTCCCTGCTATATGGTATTAGATACACCTATTTGGGTCAAAATAGGAAGGCAGAAACATTCAGAATGGGCTATTTCCACCCAAATCTCTTGCTTATTCAACGAGGCACTAGTTCCATGAAGGTGCACGTATCCTGTGTTAGGTACATAAGATCATTAAGCAACAGAGAAAGAGTGAACTTTATATTTTGACACCAATAGTTTGGGTTTCCTTTTGTCATTGAATCTTGCCTCCCCTCTTCTGAGCTAACCAAGCAGTATCCTGTTATACGATAGTGAGCAGAATGCACTGTCTCATATTCTCCCTGTGTGAAGGGCTTTTTTGAGTTCTGTGGGACGTGGCTTCAGCTGTTGTCACAGCCCACGTCTTGGCTTTTCTTATGATGTAGAGTCGCACAGAAATACAAGACTTCACATGTACCTTTGCCGAAACTCCCACCTACGAAGAGAACAACTTCTAACTATTTGGGCACCAACGAAAGCTTATTAACAGAAGGCAAAAGGTCAGAAGAGTCCTTGGGAATGTGAGAAAAAAAGCTTTGAGAACATTTAATCATAAGTAGCTTAGCTTATCCTTCTCGAAGGGAATGTGGGGTGTTTGCCTCATTCTCCTTGGCAGTTAACCTTTTACATTTTATACTTCTGACATTTCTGTCAGGCACTCTGCATGCGCCAATTAAAGTCAGAGGTCTTTGGACACGATTCAAGAAGTAAAGAGTGTCTGGAGAGGTGCTTGATTGAAGGCAATTCTGTCATGGAGAACTAGAGGGCAGGTGCAGGAAAGGAACCAGAAAGGTAATGAAAACTTGCTGGGAAAACAACTCCTTTGCAGACTCTTGTTTGTGTGTGTGTGTGTGTGTAGCCCTGGATTTCCTCTTAAGTGTGGGGTGCAGGACAGCAGTTGAAGTGTTAGAGTAGGGTGTCTATACCAGGTTGTATGTCTGTGCACATGGCTTTCTGAACTAAGAGGTCAGAGAATCCATGTCAACAATCATGACGCAATACATTCACAGGTCACACAATGATCAGGGATCCTTTAAGAGGCAAACTGAAACTCTGAGCAGAGTATGTTAGAGGACATGGTAAGTAGCCTTCTCCTGGGAGCATTGCCTCTTCAGTTATTAATCAGGGAACCAGGAAAATACTTTCTCAGTAATATGTTCTTAGGCTAGGATTGTGATTCAGGGACAGAAACCATGGAAACCCACTTAGTTTGTGCAATGTTCCCCACCCCCCTTTGGAAGAAAGTTCACAAGGATTAGTAAAAGGCATGGCTCCACTTCAAGGTTGTGTGAGTTAGGGAACCCTTGAGCTTTTCAGATATGTCAAATGCTCAGGTAAGTGTCTGTATAATGGGATGTCTTTAAAGGTGACACTGTGGCTTGAAATGGAAATAAAAAATATGCTAAGTCAGAGTTTTCAGGACTTAACTTTTGTAAAATATTTCTGCAGACACAGTTCTGTTTGATGATTAGAAATTTGAATTCAGATCAAAACTTAAGCTGTTAACTTTGTAGGCATTCGGTGGGGATGAGTTGACCCTTATCAATGCTAATTGATCTACTTGTTAATTACCTCACAGGTGGCTGTGAGATTTAATGACTTATATCTGTTTACTATAGTGCTTGGTGCATAGTAAATGTCCTAGGAAAATAAGTTCTATTAGCACTTTAGCCTTTAAGGTATAAGGAATATTTATCAGTTACTTCCAAATGGGAAGAATCCTAGTTTGGTGGTACTTTCTTATACAAAGAAAAAAAAAATTTGTACTCAAAGAAGTGAGAGAATGTAGACATAAGCCCAACTAGATAAAATGCTAGGCAATATTTTAATTGTCCTGAAATTTTTTTAATTAAAAGAATATTTTTGAGTTTGGGTCTTATGCTGGTCTCCAAAACTGAGATTGGCTTTAAACTGTACTCCTCCACCAAGTGCTGGGATTATAGGTGTGCAGCACTGTGCTCAGTCTTATGTAGACCTTTTAAAAAAATTGTTATATATTGTCTCTCTCTGTCTCTCTGTCTCTCTCTGTATGTGTGTACACACACACTTGGGTGTGCATATGCATGAATATTTACGAATGCCAGAGGTTAGGTTGATGTTAGGATGTCTTACCTAGATGTTCCTTTATTTATTTATTTATTTATTTTTTTTGAAACATGGTCTCTGAAACCGGAGTTGCTAATTTGCTAGACTCGATGGCCAACAAAGGGTCCCTTCTCCATTCTCCATCCGTCAGTGTCAGCCCCTGTTGCTAGGGTTACAGGTATCGTTTGCCATGCCTGGCTTATTACGTGGATTCTGGGAATCTTCAATCGAGTCATCATACATCTGTGATGGATGGCTAGTCTTGGCTGTCAACTTGACACACTTGGGAAGGGGGATGTTCAGTTGAGGAATTTCCTCTGTCAGACTGATTTGTGGGGAATTTTATTTACTGGTAATTGAGGGAAAGTGTCCTTGAGCTGTGTAAGAAAGGTAGCTGAGCCAACTAGGGCCAACAGGCTAGTAGTAAGCCACATTCCTCCATAGACTCTGGGTCGGTTCCTGCCTCTATTCTCTGGGTTCTCTTCCCTGCATCTCCCCAATAATAGACTATAACTTCTAAACCAAATAAATCCTTTTCTACCTCAGGTTACTTTTGGTCATGGAGTTAAACTAGAAAACCTGCACAGAGATGGCATTAGCCCCCTCTCGAGTCCTTTGATCTATACTTTCAATGAAGGATGATATATATCTCACCTGCTCTGTGTAAGGGAAATCAGTGTATTCCCAAGAGTCCTGTGGTGGCTCCAATTGCTCCAACTTACAAGCAAGGAAACTGAAGCTGAGAGAGTTGGAAGAAGCCCAGCTAAGCTCACATTCTGTGGGTGGTAGAGGCGATTTGGAAGCTGAAGGCAAGCTGTCACTATGAACATAGAAGGAATGAACACCCCACAGGCAGGGTCTGGCCCTGCTGTGAACTCTGAGGCAATGGCATCATTTCTATTTTGATGTCCCCATTTCATTCTTATCCTTTGGCTGAGGGGCCTGGCAGAGCAGCAGATGTCACTCCCCAGCCGGCACCTATGTGAGAAATCCCAGGCAGCACTTGGATTCTGTCTCAGCTGGGGAAAGAGGCATGGCTGCTTCGTGCGATTGCCTCAGTTGGTTGTGGAGGGATAGATAGCATGGGCCTCCTGATTTCATTGGTCAAAAGGGCTTCTTAAGCACTGTGGCAGTTACTTGGGTGGAAGACCGAACTGAAAACCATGCACCCGATTGCTCAGGAGCTTCGGAGAGAGCTGGAAAATAAAAACCCTCTTCACTGACCAGGTAAAGCTGCCTGGTAACTGGATTTTATAACAGAGGGCATTTGTGGGCCCACTGCAGCGCAGACAAGGCGCAGATATTGTTCACATTCATATTTTGTTTCACAACAGCCTGTTCTTGAACATTACAAAACCCAGATAAACATGCCTCTAAAGGCCGACAAAGATGAGGACTCTTTACTAATTCCTTGCTAATACATCTCTTTAGGGTAGTCCCTTGAAAAGGCCGTTTGTTGACTCTTCTTGATCCTAGCCCACATCAGCCGCACCATTGCTTCCAAACACTTGTACTGAAAGTTCTCCTTTTCTTTTCTAGCTGCAGAACTCTGGCCTTAGAGCTGTACCTCATGGGCCCCGTGGCTGGGCATAAGGTCCCTTACTTTCTTTGAGTCCATTTCCTCACCTGACATGGAGTCGTTAAATGTTTTCTTTTTAAGACTCCTGCAATTGTTAAGATAACCCACGTTTAGGCAAATACTTCATAAACTGTACAAAGCCCCTTTCAAAGAACTACTACTACTACTGCTATTATTATTACTATTATTATTATTTATATCTGTGGACTAAACTCACCTGGGGCTCATTAAGGAGTCCTGATGGCTTAACAGTATTGTGAAAGTTCAAAATTAAGTTCTAGCGAGGTGCTGGACAGTGGGCACATGAGAGGCAACTTGATAAAGAGAATAGAAGAGAGTTGGGCAGGTTTGGGAGAAAGAACAAAGGGACAGAGCATGGGTGAAGACTTCCTAGGAGAGAGATAATACCTTTCTGTAAGCGCTGAGTCCCCAAAGGTTGCTGTGTGACATTTTGGAGTCACTGAGAGTACTAGACGAGGGAATACCTGTCTGCTTTCTCTCAGATCTCGGCAAAAAATGATGGAGGTCTTTCTTTAAAGGTTATTAAGACCAAATGGGGACAATATATCCTCTATACCTCATTAAACGTCTCCTCCCTCTTTAAAATTCTTGCTCAGACAGGGGCCCTGTCTAGACAGCCACTATCAGTCCAACTAGAAGCTATGTGCTTCTTGGAGCACTCAGGCGAGGCTGAAAGGCAATCAGAGAATCCTAGTAAATACTCTGGGATTAGGCAGAATTGCTGCCTCGACATGTCTGTCCCTGGAGGCTGACTGTACATAGCCACTTCACCTATCATCAGGACAAGGGGACTTGTAGGTGTTCAGTACGTGGGAAAGCTGGAAAGGGGGGGGTTCTGAAATGAAGTAAGGAGGTGTCAGTATCGCTTGGAAGGTTTACAGGGATTAGCCTGGGGGGTCGTTAGAGATAAGGGTTCTTCCTGTGTTGGGGAATGGAGAACGAAATCATGAGCTTAAGCGGCATGGACTCTGGGTACAAAGCTTGAGCAGGGGTGTTTGACTGTGGACACAGTTGGTCCTTGCCATTTCTTGGTTTTTAAGGAAATGTTTATTATCTACTGTTTAGAAGCACACTGAAAAACCAACTAGTGCAGAGGGTAATGAAGCTTAAAAAAATCTCAATTACATTATCTTCTAGGAGTTATTCATTTAAAACCATCTAAATGAGGTAGCAGAGCTAACAAGCTAACCTATAACCTATGAGATACGAGATGCATGTAAATGAGCATGTGCAGTGAAAGCCATCAGAAAAAAAAAGGCTCCCCCGACCCCCGAATAGTTCATTTAAGGATTAATAAGATCTGATGAACATGGAGAGAGGGTGGTCATACCAGTCCCGCTGAAGACTCAGACACCACACCCCTTGACCAGGCCTATCCCACAGGTTTCTCCTTAGTGAGGTCCTGGAAGTTCCCTGTATTTCAAAGAGATGTGGACTTCAAATTACTGTCATGATTAAGTCACAAGAAATTCCATCTTTTGGGGATCAAGGAGAGAGCTTAGCGGACGAAATGCTTGTTGTACAAGCATGAAGACC
Organism: Mus musculus; assembly: GCF_000001635.26. Taxonomy (NCBI): domain Eukaryota; kingdom Metazoa; phylum Chordata; class Mammalia; order Rodentia; family Muridae; genus Mus; species Mus musculus. The sequence continues at coordinate 116,945,886 of NC_000069.6, forward strand.
TGAGTTCAGGTCCCTGGCCTCTATTTAAAAGCTGAGCAGGATGGTCCACACTTGTGATTCAAGCAGCTTGCTGGCCAGAGTGTGGCTGATGCTGAGAGATCCAAGTTCTGTGAGACATCCTGTCTTGGGAAAAATAGGGGTGGACCAAGTATCTTCTGATTGGATTTGTGGCCTGTTCCACAGGGGAACCTTATGCCTGGCACTGAAAATCTGGCCAAGAACCCATGGTTGGGCAGTTCACAGGCCTCAGGGTTGAATCAACTAATAAAATTCTGCTAAAATTGCTACTGTATCAAATTTCCTTCAGAATATTTGTCTCTCTACCTATAGCCCAGCACAGAGCTCAGATTATATCAGAAAAAAATTTCTGTGTAGGATGAGTAGTGATTAATGCAGACACCCAGAACTGTTCAAAGTGCAGAGAATAAGTGTCCATGGAAGACTAGACCACAAATAGCACATCTGTATCACATCTCCTTCCTAAGGCCCAGGGACAATCAAGGAAGAGGGTGTGCTGGATCATCTTACATCAACTTGACACAAGTTAAAGTCATCTGAGAGGAGGGAACCTCAGTTAAAAACTATAGGCTGTAGACAAGCCTATAGGGCATTTTCTTAATTAATGGTTGATGGGGGAGGGCTCTTCCCATTTTGGGTGGCGCCATCTCAGGCTAGTTGTCCTAGGTTGTATAAGAAAGCAGGCTGAACAAGCCATGGGGGAAGCAGCACCCTTCCATGGTTTCTCCATCAGCTTCTGCCTCCAGGTTTCTACCCTGGTTGAGGTCCTGTCCTGACTTCCTGTGATGATGAGTAATGTTTTGGCAGTGTAACCTTTTCCTCCCCAAGTTGCTTTGGTTGTGGTGTTTTATCACAGCAATCGAAACACTGACCAAGTCAGAGGGGATGGAAGGATTTCAGAGCCAGATGTGTGGGAAGATTGGTGTTAAACAGTGTCTTCTGGACACGACAGGATCCTGAGCGCACAGCAGCTGTGATTGCCTGTGGGGAACTGAGGAAGCCCAGAGAGAATATAGAAAGGGAAGATGGAGACCTGAGTGCTTGGGTCCTATTGACATAGATACAGTCATGTTAAGGACTGATGTCTCAGACCTATGGAAAACTGGTAAAACCTTGATCATACTGGTCAGGCTTGGAATGGAAGAGCTTTCCTCTGTGTTGGTGTTCCCAAATGATTAATCAGTGTGTGCAAAAAACCAGCACCCGCAGCTTCTTCTTCCTGAGACCGCTTGACTACCGATGCCTCCTACCCAGACTAGCTAATTCCTCCCTCTCTGCATCCGTAGTGGACATGCTGAGGTTCCAGGCTGATGCGCAGTTAGTGCAGCCCCTTCAGAACACACAGGACCCACCCGACTGCAGCCATTCTGTGCATGTGTCTGTCCTTTCTCTATTCCCTTACCACTCCAGGTCAGGTTCCAAGGACCAAGACATGTTGGACACAGCAACTGATTCACAAGACCTACCCAACATCAAGATTGTCAACATTCTAGTACAGACTAGAAAAGAGTCCATGAGCCCACTCTCCTGACTGGGAGCTGTGGGCGATGGATGGTTTCTGTGAGAGGGAGAGCCAGGTATCTATAAAGGTGTAGCTTCTGGCAGGCTGATCACACTTCAGTGGAGGTCCCCACACCCAGAATCCAACACATTAGAGCCTATGACTTATTAAACAACAATGACAAGAACAACAAGAACAAGAACAAGAACAACAAGAAGACATGAAGTTCTTGGGGTAGGGTGGAAAGGGGTTTATATAGAAGGTCTTGGGGAGATTGTGAAAAGATTGTATGGAGTTCTCAAGAATTAATAAAAATATTAAAAATCTGGGAGAAGCAACTGAGGAAGACATGCCAGCATTCATATCTGGCTTCTACATGTGTGAGTATACCTGAGAGAGCATGCGTGTGCACACACACACACACACACACACACACACACACACACACCCCAGCTCCCTTTTAGGGAAGGAGCTCGGTTTGAGAAGTACCCCAGTGAGGGCCGTACCTGAGGATGCTTTGCTCTAGAACCTGGGTCTGGTGCTGGTCTTGCTGATTTTGCTTCTTCATCTCTTCGTGTTCTTTTCCACTGCCGATTCCATCCAGGAGCCATTTCTCCCTCAGGGCTTTTTTCTGATGTCAGGGAATATAAACGTATGTTCTTATATTTGCCAGCAATTCCCAAGATCTCCTATTGCTTTCAAGTCTTATGCATGGCGACAGCGGGCATATCAACAGAGATTAGTTTTTCCCACTGACTTGGCTCAATAAATCTGGCATTTTCCCTTCCTTGTAAACTTGTTGACCCCTTTCTTCTTTAAAAAGAAACCAAATCAATATTTTAATAATTACAAATAACTATTATGATCATGTAAAAATCTGTCAAAATAAGGTGGTCTGAAGATTATAGATAGATGCAGCACAGACCACAGGTCAGAGACCACCAGATGAAGCAAGAGTCACATACATCATTGTGTTTTATTGACCCTTTCAGACTTTTCAGTCATGTCATCTAAGTAACACACACCACAGGAGCAGTTTTTGTTATCCTGTCCTGAGGCCAGAGAGCCTTTCCCAGTTAATCTAGACCTTTATAAAACTGGTCTCTCTCCAGACCCTGGGGATAACAGTAACATAGGCTTGTATTCACCTTGTATTTCTTCAACAAGAAAAGTGTCACAGATTAGCATTACCTGGATTTTAATTTATTTTTATTGATGGGATTTGAGGCTGGCTAACGTGTAATACAGAAGATATTCACTTTCTTATAGCTGTCAAGATGTTAAAAATAATCTCATGTCACCTTCAAATTTTGTGAATGTAATGTGGACAAAGTAAAGTTAAAAAAAAAATCCCATTATCCTGACCCCATAAATTTGGTGTTTTCTTTCTATGAAACTTTTACATTCTTTTTTTGAAGCTAGTTTCTAGACATCTAAATTTCGTGTGTGCGTGTGCATGATCTATAGTGTGTACAAGTTTCTGTGTGTGTTTACCTGTGCATGTGAGTACACATGCATGTATGTGCTGGTAGATGTGGAGGTCAGAGGTCACTGCTAGTGTCTTCCTCTCTCACTCTCCACTTTGGCACTTTTAAAATCACGTTTTACTCATTTATTTTGTGTTATGGGGGTTGTGCAGATGCCCCGAGTTCCAACGTGGAGGTCAGAAGACAACTTGCATTTTCTCCCTCAACTCTATGGGTCCCAAGATGGAATGTAGGTCACCAGGCTTGGCTGTAGGCAGCTTTACCCAGTAAGTCCTCTTGCTGGCTCTCTATTTTTGAGACAGGATTTGTCTCACTGATTTGGCCAGGCTGGTTGACAGCAAGCCCCTGTCTTAACTTTTACAGGACTAGAATTACAGGTGTCCACTGATATGCTTGGATTTTTATATATGTGCTGGGGAATCTCAACTTAGGTCCCTGTGCTTCTACGGCAAGCACTTAACCAAGTGAGTCATCTTCTCTGCCCTTTAAATCTTATTTACATGCAAAGCCATTCTTATGCATCAGTAAGTTCTAGCCGTTATGAATGACCCTACCGCTCACTTGCCTGTTGATCTAAGAAACACTTCTATGGCACAGTATGATGACACTAAGCTGGATGAGACAGACAGTAATCTTGTGACACCACTGGGTTAACTACTCCATGACCATGAAGCTCAGAATCAAGAGCTGTATGGGCTGGCTGCTGATGTAGCACACTGGTAGGCTGCTTGCCTAGTGTGTATGATGGTCTTGGTGATGTGTTTATAAAAAGATAAAGAGAGAGGGGATATGCTTGGTGGATGTGTAGTGAGGTGTGGGGGAAGGGGGTGCCTCGGCGGGCCCATGCTGAGGCATTCCCTTCCCCCTGAGGGACTAGCCACACGATGGTATGGTATGGTGTGGTATGGTATGGTATGGTATGGTATGGTATGGTATGGTAATGATATAGAATAGAGTTTAGAGTTTATTTAGGGCATGGGGAGGGAAGTCAAAGGGGAAGGAGGAGGAGGAGATGGAGAAGTAGAAGGAGAGGAAGGAGAAGGAGGAGGAGGAGGAGGAGGAGGAAAAGGAGGAGAAGGAGGAGAAGGAGAAGGAGAAGGAGAAGGAGAAGGAGAAGGAGAAGGAGAAGGAGAAGGAGAAGGAGAAGGAGAAGGAGAAGGAGAAGGAGAAGGAGAAGGAGAAGGAGAAGAAGAACATGTGGAGAGAAACGGGGAGGTAAGAGCAAGAGAACAAGAGAGAGAGAGGAGCGGGTAAGCAGCCCTTTTTATAGTGAGTCAGGCACACCTGGCTGTTGCCAGGTAATTGTGAGGCAGAGCTTAGATAAAATGCTAACACTGCGTCACCATCACCACTAAGGCAGATAATGGAACCAAAATCTCTAAATGAAACCACAAGAGATACAGTGACATACAAGCCATATTTGTCAGGTTTTACAGAAAAGTCTCCTGAAGTGTTAGTACATTGCACTCAGCAATTACAGTGGACTTGGAATAAATTGGTTTTTCTTACTCTTAGTTGAATGGACTTATAGAAAAGAAAAAAATTATATATAGGCTGTAATTTGTTTTTACTGATGAATGCTGTTATAGGCAAGGAGGTTTGCAGCACACATATCTCAGAGTTATTTGATTGGGATATTAATAAATGTACATGAAAATTTGCATGTGCAAAATGCAAATGGTTCAGGCATCAGCAGTGAATAATCATGATGAGTGCGCCAACCACTCTGCTGTTTTCTCTCTCTCTCTCTTTCTCTTTCTCTGTGTGTGTGTGTTTGTGTGTGTGCACACGGAGGAGAAGTTTGCAAATGTCTGTGCCTATGCTGTTTAACATGTGCAACTGTTGTGTAATGAACTAGCTTGCAATCAGGGAGGCAGAGAAGAGTCATGGGAGCCGGGACAACTGGATGGACGAGAACATAGATAAGCCGGTAACTACGACACCAGTAGAACTTTCATAACTTGGGTGAAATAGCATAGAATTGATTTTTAACATACTTTTGCACATTCTTGAGCCTGGTTTTGGAATTGGGCCTGGTTTCTGTTAGACTAGCCAACGATTTCTGCAAACCTGGAAGAATGTTGTAATAGTCACTCTCTGCCCTTATTCCCTCTGCAGTCAATGCCCCTTGTATAATGTTGACCACAGTACAAATGTCATTATGAGTCACATGCCAGTTATTTTAAAGGCACAGAACAAGCTTTGTTATATTTTTACAGTCTTGTGTACACATTGAAAGTAATAGGTGCTTCATCAATGTCTGCTCACTGGAAGGCCCTATAAACAAGGTACCTCTGTAAATTCTGCTTATCATCCAAGGCTCTACTTCAACACCGCCTCTTTATAAAAACCTTATTTGATGACCTCAGTTTATAAATTCTTAAATTTAATCTTAATTTCTTTTAAAAAAAAAGATTTATTTATTATTATATGTAAGTACACTGTAGCTGTCTTCAGACATTCCAGAAGAGGGTGTCAGATCTCATTACGGATGGTTGTGAGCCACCATGTGGTTGCTGGAATTTGAACTCAGGACCTTTGGAAGAGCAGTCGGTGCTCTTACCTGCTGAGCCATCTCACCAGCCCTAATCTTAACTTCTTAAATTAGGATACTCTATTTCCTTCTCTACCTCAATCTCTTCCCTTTTGGGTCCTTGAAGGGAAGTGGAGAACATCTCAGGTCAGAAAAAAATGAAAGCCTCTTGCTTCAGGTACTGGCAGGCCCTGGGACAGAGTGTACTGCTGGCAAGGGCAGTGTTCAGCAGCTCATTTGTCTGGTGCAGTGTATAATCTGCACCACAGTGAACAGCAGTCCAACGCTTGGTGAAAGCGCTGATTAGATTGGAAGACGCTCCTTGGTTCCAGGAAGCACATTAATAGGAAAGATTATATATTCTTGTTGGGACTGTTTTTGACATGTACTGTCATACAGGCCACCTCAGCAATGGATCATTGATGGAATCAGCCCTTTCCTATGTGAAACTTCCTTCCTCAAACAAACTGTTACCGTGAACTTGGCAGTTACCTAGCCTTTTATACTGCAAGGGCAGTAGTCCTTGAGTTCCACAGATACATTGGCTTACTTTGAAGTAGGAAACTCTTTAATGCTAAAACATTGTTTGAGAACTGACTGACTTCATCGGAATTGCTGAGTTTTGTTTTGATCTTATTGATTTTTCTGGGTGTACACGTTGTCTATCTCGAGTGTGTCTACTACTCAACATAAATTCAGTGTGACACTTTGTAAGGCTAACAGGTTAACTGTGATTTTTCCAGCTATCTATCAAACAGCAGAAATGGCACCTTCGACAGGAGCAAAGGAGTCAACAGAATCCAGAGGACCGAGGCTAACTGGAATCCTGAATGATATGCCTTTTCTTTTTCCAGTAGAAAAATAGATTTAGCTGAATCTGGCAAGTTTAAGTTTGTGCATCTTATGACTGTGGCATTGTTCATTGAGGAAATTTGTTCGATCTATTGATAGCAGCCCTGCCAGATAAGAACAGTTTCCTGCCTGGGCCTATTCACAAGGAGCTCCTGTTTGTCCTTTATTTGGATCCTCTGGCTAAAACTACGTAATAAAATGTTGAAACCCAATGTGCTTTAATTACAAAATGACCACACCCTGTGGAAGATGTAAAGTCTGAGTTTTCAAATGGAGATTTATTTATGGTTATGATCTCATGTTCTGTCATAACAAAATAAAATAGAAACCCAACCGAATGCAAACAACACTAGACTCAGCGCAGGGAGCTTTGGAACACAAGCATCCTTGACCAGGCGAGAGACACTGTCGCCTCTGCAGCCCCTGGGGAAGGGTTGGCCTTTCATTGATTTCAAAAGGAACTTCCTAGCTGGCTCCACTCCCCAGAGATGTTAAACAAGGCTGCAATGGGGCCCAGTTCTCAAGGTTTGGAAAGCCTTCACTAACTTATGGAAGCAATAAGACCATGTTTGTACCCTTCCCCAGGTTTGCTAAAAGGTATTACTCGCATTTGCAAGTCCGTGGCCTCCTGGCCTCTTCTCTGGTGATTAGAAAGGTGATTGGCTTGACTGGGAAATCTTTCTCCCCCAAAGCATCTTCACTGTGGGTGGGTTTGCGAGCGGTGCCCGGGTACTTGAACACAAAACCATCGAAAGAAAATGGAAGTCAACTGTGAGTTACCTTCAGATGTTGGTGTTTCAATTTTTCTTCCTCTATTTTCAGACGCTTCTGTGAGATTTCTTCCTGTATCTTTCTTTTGTCCTGAAATGAAAGAAACGTTGGAGCGTAATTAATTTTAAAAGTTTACAGAGGTATGTGATCTGGCGGTCACCGTTGTCTGAAGGGCTAGGCAGCTATACATTTTGGCCTTGGTAAGAAGCCACCCTGGAAATGTGTGTTTTCTGACAACTGGAGAGAGAAGTCGGTGGGGGGTGGGGTGGGGCCATGGTGGTGGTGGAAGTGACAAAGGAGATTCAGCTTAGGGAAGGTAACACAAAAATGTGTTTCAGTGGGAGTTTCGCCATCTTTCTCTTTGCCCTGTTTTTCCCCTTCTCTTGAGGCTGGTGAAACAGAGTTAGGAGAGAAGTCATGAAAGAAGGTGAGTTTAAGGAGAGAGTTTTGAAACCGAGCCGGAGGAGACTGCTCCTGGCACAGGTTGAAGGTTGCTGGGTGAAAGGCCTACACATGTAGAAAACAGGATAGCAAGGGAGTGGATTCTCAGAGAGTGAGGAAGCTCGAGACTGGGGCAGCTTCCTCGGTGTGCAAGAGGCAGACATGAAGAAAGAGAGCTTAGACAATGCCCTTAGCCATTAGCTGAGGTGACAAAGAATAATTCATGGCAAGATTTTTTTTTTTTTGGTCAAGTTTAAACACAGTACCTCAGTGAACGAACCAAGGAGCCAATCAACTGAACTACAACCTTACAACCTCTACCACATCAAACGAGCAGTACTTATAGTACTTATAGGTCCTAGCCTCTGGAAAACAGCGCACACACTAAACAGGTTGTCTGGGTTTGGTTTCTGATGCTTCCATTAATTTGCTTCATGGTGTCTCAGTGACCTCGTCTATGAAATGGGGAAACTGAAACCTACCTTATAAGATGTGAACACTGGGCAAACTAGGAGCCGTGAAAGTTCTCAGTGCTCATGGGGTGTCTGCTTAGGAACATTAAATAAATAACTCCATAATTTAGCATCCATACAGAAAGCATCTGGCTCATGCTTGGCTTTCATGGATCCTAAATGCCTTAGAGATACACTGGCAGCAGTCGATACATTTGATAAGCTAAGTTAAAAGGAAATAAAAATCCTTACTTTCTCATTAAAAAAAGAAAGAAAGAAAAAAAACCTGAGGTGATATTATTCTCCATCTTATTTATAAGGGTTTGTCTTTAATCTTCTTTCAAAATTCAAAATTCTCAGTGCATAAAATTTTGTTGCCAAAAAAGGCATCTGAAAAAAAAAATTCCGAGGCCAAGTGAGGAGCTAATGCGGAAGGGAGATTATGAGACTGTGTGGCAGCGTCATTGAAACACGTACACAGCTTCCTGATGCGAACCCTTTGAAGATGAAAAACTCTTCATTTTTGATGTGGAAGTTCAGGTACATTTGTTGAAGAAAAACAACACGTTGTTCCCCAGCTGTTGCGCCGGGTTTCCCTTTGTGTGCAGGAAGAGTACGACTTCACCAACATTGCTTTGTAAAATCTTTATAAACAGTACTTTTGGGAAAAAAGAACTAGGCAACAAACAAGCCTGGGACTTTAGAATCACTTTTTTAAATTTTAGGGTTTTTTTGGGGGGGAGGGAAGGTGCATGCAGTCCAGTCATTGGTCACAACATTCTGTAAAAACTCTGTGAGCCAATTCTCTATTGTCCTTGAGCAAATATTAGTAGTGTTTTGTTTGTGCCAGACATTTTAATTCCTCATAGGTAGTATATCACTTAATAACATAATAACAAAGACATATCATAATAATTTTCTTTTTACCAAAGGAGAAATGGATGCTTGAGGTAGATTAATTATTCAAATGCTCATAACTGCCAAGTTCTGGAGTCAGGATTCGAACCCAGATAACTTGTGATCAGCCTCAGCACTCGTAACTGGACCACTGTAGCATTTCTCAAGTAGGCAATTCCTTGATGAAGCCCCATTGTCTCTGTAGTCTGAAGCCCCGTCTGGAGGTAGCCTCAGGACGGGGCCTCAGGAGTGGGACCCATTATTAGTTTAGTTTCCTAAGGATGACACTCTTCACACTTCTCCAGGAGTAGCTCACAGAGAGGTGCACAGGATCTGTGATTCAGCGACTCAGAAGCCAGAAGCCAGCCAGGGATATCTCCCTAATCTCCGTGGCTGCCAGGTTCTGCTGAGTTTCTCTGGGGTTAGTAATCAAGGAGTGGAAACTGTGGGTAGAGGCCGGACTTCTAAATGTTTTGGCAACGTGGGGATTATGCAAGTGTTGCCTGGGAATTCTAGTGTTTTGTCCCTTGGCGGTAATGTGATGACTCTCTCCCATCATTCAAGCAGGTGGGAAGGTATGAGGCTATTTCAAGATAATAGGAGTGGTTTTTATTCTTATAAATATTAATGAGCAGTAGATTATCATTTCTTTGCTAAGTTTGATAGTAATATATAAGCATTACTGAAAAATGCTCTGGGAACAATTTAGTTTTAATATTGCCAAATACACTGCGAGTCAACCTTAAGTTTGTTTGTTTTTTTATTAGATATTTTATTTACTTACATTTCAAATGTTATCCCTTTTCCTGGTTTCCCCTCCGGAAACTCTCTATCCCATCCCCCCCCCATCCCCTGCTTCTATAAGGGTGTTCCCTCCACCCTCCTACCCACTCGTGCTTCCCCACCCTGGCATTCCCCTACACTGGCGTATCGAGCCTTCACAGGACCAAGGGTCTCTCCTTCTATTGATGCCCCACAAGGCATCCTCTGCTACATATGTGGCTGGAGCCATGGGTCGCTCCATGTGTACTCTCTGGTTGGTCAACCTTAAGTTTTATACAGAGCACTACAGCTACTGTACTGGAAGTTACCAGCCAGCTAGACCCTCTGCAACTAAGCATGGAGGAAAGATCTAAGTGTGCAGTGCTCTCTGCTCCCCCAAACTTTCCTAGCATAAGACTCAGCATGCTGGGCATTTATTATTGTGACTATTCCTTGTGACTTTTATTGTTTATTACATTATTATCGTACAACTAGACCTTTTGATCAACTAGCAACTGCCTGGACTTTTGGCTGCTTTCCTTAGCTCATTTCACAAATTTCAATTCTGTAAAAGACTATCTCTTACTTTAAAAATTAATCTATTCACTTTGTGCAACTGAAAGTCATAATGTCCACGTAGTACACAAAGATATTAACCCAATCTTGTATTTCATAAAAGTAAGCATAATACTTGAGAATATATTGTAGCGATGTTGTTGATTAATTATTGATCAGTAATATTCATATGTGGTTGATTCTTCCAGGCAGGATTGATATTACGTTATTTTATTATTAATATATCCAATACTTAGATACTTATGTACAAATGTAATATTCATATCAGTAGGCATTTTGCAGGGTTTCAAAACTATTGAGGTCCTGGCAAGATGGCTCAGTGCATAAAAGTGTTTGGTGTGCAAGCCTGATGACCTAAGCTTGACCTCCAGACATCACATTTAAAGAAAAAAAATAGGCTGGCCGGGCATAGTGGTGCCCTCCTTTAATCCCAGCACTTGGGATGCTGAGGCAGGCAGATCTCTGTGGGTTTGAGGTTAGTCTGGTCTACATGCTGAGTTCCAATACAGCCAGGGTTTCATAGACCTCTCCCCGCCCCCAAGCTGCCAGGCCAGGCCAGGTATAATGACACCCATCTTTTTAATTCCAGCACTGAGGATTCAGAGGCAGGCAGATCGATGTGAGTTTGAGCACAGCTTGGCCAGCGTGAGCCTGGGCTATAGAGAGAGACCCTGTCTTAAAAGAAAAAGCCAGATGTGATAGCACTCATCTGTAATTCCAGGTCTCCTCTGGTGAGATGGGAGACAGAGACAGGAGAGACCCTTGCTTTAACAAGGTTGAAGGAGAGGACTGACTCCTGAAAATTGTCTTGTGACCTCCACATGTACACGGAGACATGCATGTGCCTGCACTCACACAAATACCCAACACCCAACACACACACACACACAAACACACACACACACACACACACACACACCATACTTGCTAATTCAGAAGTAGAGACTTTTTCTAAGACTCATAGTCTCATGAAGAAGAAAAATAATTTCTGTAAGAAATTGCAGTCTAAAAACCATAGTGACAGTCATTACTTAGGCAAAAGGAAGGTCTCATGAAGTTGAAAAGAGACTGGGAGAGCTTCTAGCTTCTAGCTTCTAGCTGATGTGATTTGGAGAGGCTATGGGACAGCCTGAGTGGTGGCTGGGGACTAGAGAATGGGGAGACAGGGCACTCAAGTCAAAAGTTCATTGTAAGCCAGAGTCTGAAACGGGAACACTGGACGTTGTTTGGAACAGCAAATATGAAATCTAAATTTTTATATACAGAGGGGCATGTAATAAACTAAGAATAAATAACACGAACAGATTGCTAATGGAGTCACCATGACAAGGGGCCTGGAACTTATTTATGTTTGAGATAGCAGGCAATGAAGAGTTTTCAGGAGAGAAGAATGGTTAAACTCCTGTTTTTAGAAGTTGAACATAGCCTCATTGTGTTGTGGGGGAGAAGTTGAAGGGAAACCTGGCTGGACTATTGCAAGAAGACCGTGAACACTTGAACAGAAGAAGCAGAATGAGTGGATCCTGAGACACATGGAGGAGGGGAAGGCAAAGATCACGTGGGACACAGTGCTAGGTTGCAGAGAAGAGCAGATTCATTCACAGAAACGGGATATTCAGGAGGATAGAAGACTTTGGGATTCCTATCGAGTTGGAGGTGCCCCTCGGACTACTTGGAGAAGCTCTTGTATTAGATGCTTGAAATAAGGATGGAGGGAGATGAAAAGACCCTGAGCTGGAGATGAAGGAGAGGAAGCTCCGGGAGATGGACGAGAGTATGTTGGGGATACTTTCTTATGAGAGAACTGTAGGGCTCTAGCAGACCAGAGCACGCAAACATGGTGTCAACAGTTCTGGTCTTTTACCCTTTCCCCCAATTCCTTCTTCCTAAACCATTAGATGACATTCCTAAAGTTAGCCCCCAAGCTCTACTCTCCCTTTTGTGGCCACTTCCTCCTCCTGAGGCTGAACACTAAGGTCCAGCTATCAAAGTATTGAGGTTGAGCAATCAAAAGCCCCTTTTGGTTATCCTAATTTACATGCCCAACTAAAATCAAATCTTATGGATTTTCCCCCTTTTCCTTTATAAACTGCTATTTGCCTATAGGCCACATCTGTCTCCTCTATCAAGAGGCAGTCCTTTGTCCCTACGGATGAATACCCCATTCCACTCTCCCTACCCCCATTTCTTCCCTCTCCCTTGTCTCATATTCCTTGACTTTTGTCCCTCTGGGGCAAATAAATCTTTGTGCTGAGAACTTTGGTCTTGGTGTGTCCTGTTCCTTCAAGAAAGAAGGCTGAGGAAGATTCTCTATGAAGCTCTTAGGCCTCAGGAAATTTTAGATCCAGGCAGATATTATTTATAATGAAACGTGATGAATTGGACCACATGAGGAAAAGAAGCACTTGGAAGATAAACAGATTACAAGAAGCAAGAAGTCATAAGAATAACTTTGCTGTGGCAATGCAAGCTGCATGAGATTTATTGCTTACACAGTTCGGATACTTCATTTGACAAGTAAGAGTTTATCTTAGGTAGTCTAGGAAAGCAACTGGCTTAATAATCCTTTTCTTAATAAGCAAGAAGATCGCATGAATTTCCAGTCCTGGGCTCCATTCACTTCTCAGCACTATCTCCACAAAGGGAAGGGAGAAAGAAGCCTGGGCCACGGCACTGAGGTAAATTTAGGTGAAGGTAAACAAAGAGAGAGGCGTCCTGTTGGTTGTATTAGATCCTAGTTGGACATTCGTGGTGTCTTCCTGAAGAAACTGGAAGGGGCAGGTTAGAGCAATGGGGGCATTTGATTAGTCAAATGTCTTCAGATTCAATCTCCTAGAGTCTGAGTAGCTTGTGACATCATGACCCATTTGTTGTTATTTTCACCCTCAGGATCAGAAGAAGAACAGTAGAAGTTGCTTATTTGAATTTAAAATCCACCAATGAGGTGAGCTGGTGGAAGATGTGTTAAGGAACCATAGCCTTGAGAGTACTAGGCAGGTGCAAACACAACGTTTCTTAAAGATGAATTCTGACTCAGTGGTGAAGATTACTAAATTATAGTGAAAGTCGACTTAAATAATTTTTGGAAAAACTTATTTCAAAAAATTCTCCAGGTGGGTGGGGGAGAGTACAGGGGCAGAGCAACTGCCCAGCCTGCAGGGCCCTGCTCCTAGCACTGGAAAAGAATTCTTGAAAAAGGAACAAATAGGTCAACAGGGAAGGCAGATCATGAGACCCAGGTAACTCGTAAACGGAAATATCTGACGCGATGAAAAACCATGTCAGTAATGAAGAGAAGAAAGCTATGAATCAAGGAAAACAAGCCAGTTTAAGTAGTTTACTTTCTGATGGGGATCCTTCCCAATGACCTCACACAACCAAAAATAAAGATCAAATGGCAGCAACCATGTTTAATAGTATAAATACTGATCCATTCAGACGGGAACCGTAGAACAACGGTATGTGTGTGTGTGTGTGTGTGTGTGTGTGTGTGTATAGCGTTATGGCGATAACAAAATAACAGAGGGAGTAAGACTACTGATGATATATACATTGTAACATGTATATATTAAGATGAAAGATGAAGTTAAACTGTTCCACTCATATTTTGTTTTTTATGTTTTTAATTTAAGGGAGAGATCTTGATCCTAGAAAGAGCAGAACATGAATACCTATGGAGAAATTGATGCCTGAGAGTGGCCTCGGACAGCAACCGTGGTGGTTTCAGTTTCTGGTGGGCTTCATTTCAGAGGGGGAAAATCATAAACACAATTGTAAAAGTGACGCAATCTTGGGCAAAGCGAAAGATATCAAAAGACACAAAATGGCACGTGTCCCAATTTTTGGAAGACGTATAAAGGTGAATTAAGAGTATTTGAAGACTAATAAACTTATTTACTATCCCCTGGCCACATTGTAGAAGGAGTTTTATTTGAACACGGGATGTTGTGTTTAGATAGGAATGTCCAGCAGGCAGGATTTGATCCTGTAAAGACTTAGGGTGAGGATGTAGCTTGCTTAATGTTACTGTTTACCTAGTATGTGAAAGGTCTTGCTTCAGCCTTAGCAATTGAAATAAAACAAAAACAAGCCCAACTATTTCTCGCCTGTGTGGTTTAATTATTTCAAGATCCAGATATAATTGAGGATTATGGCAGTTCAAAAAAAGAAAGAAAGAAAGAAAGAAAGAAAGGAAGGAAGGAGAAAGGAAAGAAAAGAAAAGAAAGAAAAAAGAAAAAAAGGCTAACACTGACTGCATCAGGAACTGCTTAATGCACATAAACATATAAACACATTAATTTATTTAGTCTTCCTCAGATCTCTGTGAGGTTGGGACCATGTGTATTTCTATGTCTATGTGAAAACCCAGGAGCCCAGGCACTTAGACCATAGGAATGTAGCCCGGTTGTTATGGTGTGACTATGAAATGTTCCCCAGGGGTTCCTCTGGTGATTGCTCAGACCTCAGCTGGTGGCGCTGATGTGGGAGAAGCTGGGAGCTTCAGGAGAGGAGAGATGAGCTAGAGCAAAGGTCTCAGCCCTCCTTCTGCTTCTATCTTTTAGCACAGTTCCTCATGTTGGGGTGACCTCCCCCAGTCATAAAATTATTTTCTTTACTATTTCATAACTGTAATTTTGCTACTATTATGAATCGTAATGTGTGTTTTCCAATGGTCTGTGATGAGCCCTGTGAAAAGGTCATTTGACCCCCAAGGGGGTTGCCACCCACAGGTCTCTACTTCTGCTAGAAGAAGCAGGCTGCTGGGGGGTGGTGCCCATGAAGGCTCTGCTTGGGCCTTTCCTCTCAACTCTTCCACCATCAGGGTTCTCTGCCCCAGCACATGAAGCCAAGCGCCAGAACACTCCACTCCTGAATCTCTGAGCTGTAGTAATCTTTTTTCCTTAAACTGGCCTCCCAGGAATCTTATCACAGCAATGAAAACATAATTCAAATACAGTGCTTTGAAAGTTTGTGGAAGGGGTGGTGGCGGCGCATGCCTTTAATCTCAGCACTCGGGAGGCAGAGGCAGGAAGATTTCTGAGTTCGAGGCCAGCCTAGTCACAAAGTGAGTTCCAGGACAGTCAGGGCTATACAGAGAAACCCTTTCTCGAAAATGCCAAAAAAAAAAAAAAAAAAAAAAAAGTTTGTAGAAATATTAACAGAAAAGAATATTAATTTAAAACTGACGTGTGTGTGTATGCGTGCATGTACACATGCGTGCATGTAAATATGAAGGCTAGAGGACCTTGAGAGTCATTCTGCAGATTCCACATACCCTGGCTTTTAAGACATCTCATTGGCTTAGGGCTGGCTTGTCAGTGAGCCCCCAGGATCTGCCCTTTTCTACTTTCTCAGGATTACAAGCATACCCTCCCACAACAGGGCTTTTGTAATGCAGGTTCGGGGGTTAAAAGGAACTCGCCAGGCTTGATCAGTAAGCATCAATCAAGTGAACGACCTTCTTGAAATCAACTCTCTTAGCATTTTTTTTTTAAAAGCAGTGCCCTGCAAGAAGACAGATGGGAAACTGGAACTAAATTCCACAAAACATAAACCAAACTACCCAGATAACTTTCTGTACCAAGTTTTCAAGGATGAGGTAAGAGTGGACTGGCATTTTATTATTAAA
This sequence comes from Mus musculus, assembly GCF_000001635.26. Classification (NCBI taxonomy): domain Eukaryota; kingdom Metazoa; phylum Chordata; class Mammalia; order Rodentia; family Muridae; genus Mus; species Mus musculus. Next base: position 116,961,805 of record NC_000069.6, read on the forward strand.
AAATGTTTTCAGGAAACTTGAAAGATCATCAAGTAAAACCGTGTGGCCTCAGTGGCTGGAGCCAAGGTAGACAAACAGAAGGAATAAACCCAATAAGTTGTCCCCACAGGGAAAAGTGTCCGGAGCCACCCCACACCGGAAGTGCTGGTTTGCAGCAACTGCGCATGACTAAAGAGGATGAGAGTGCAGAAGGAACCCACCGGCTTCCGGGTCCTATGACGGACGATTCCTGCGCATAGTCCAGGCCCACCTAATTCCTCTTATTGTAAAAATAACATGGGTTGATTTTTATTTTATTGTTATTTTCACCTTTTTTGTATCTTTAAAAATTGTCTATGGGTGTTTTTGCTTATGTGAGTGTAGTGCCTTCAGGGGCTAGAAGAGAGCACTGGGCCCCTGGAAAAGGAGTTAAAGACAGTTGGGAGCCACCATATAGATTCTGGCAAGCCAACCCAAGTTCTCTGGAAGACCAGCCAGTGGTCTCAACGGATGAGCCTTCTTTCCAGCCCCTGAACCTTCATCTAAGTCAGCCCCACAGTAGGGCTTTGTGTTGTTATTACTACTTATAGAACGAACTAAAACACTCTGGTTTTCCAAACCCATTGTATTCTGCAACCTTAATCTCCTTTCCTAACCTTACAGCACATTCTAACACTTTAGTATTCTGATCTTTTACCCCTCTGTCTAACTTTTCTTGTTTATTCTAATGAACAGTGACATCACAAATATTGACAGTAAACAAACACAAGTCCTGAATTATTAAGAGGCTCTGGTAAAATTGTCTGGGTCGTCAGTAAAAAAACACAATTATTAGTAGGCCACATGATTAGATTGCCCCTCCACTTCATAGCTCGATTGTATTTGCTATTATTATTATTATTATTATTATTATTATTATTATTATTATTATTTTGGTATATCAGCTACTGTTGAGTTCATTGCTGGAGTAGCTGAAAGATGCAAAGATGTCCTGGATTTGATCAGTCCCGGTAGGAGAGAAATGACTGTAATGGGTATGAGGTGGGGGGGGGGGGAGGGGTAATGGAGGTTGGAACAGTGTATATTTTCGAGAACTGACTTTGAGTCCCTCAGACCTTTGTAAAACAGTCCCAACTGCGTCTGAGATGGCACTAGAGTGTCTTTGCCCACTTCTACTCTTGGCAGACAGAGAAGGTGGGAGGAGACTATATAGGTGGTAGGGAAATCATTTGTGTTAGAAGACGTTGTTCGGTGAAGAGTCCACCAGGGATTTTTCTTGTCCCACTCGAAATGCTCATCATGAGTGTGGCTTGAGACTTGGAGATGGGAAAGTGGAAATCTGTGCCAACATTTGTTTGGACTTTAAACATTCAGACTAGAGTTTGTTTCAGTCATAGTTTTCTAAAGAATCACATTTTTCTTTAGATCATCCGGTGAGGTCCAAAAATTTCTGTCAGTAGATGATCTAACAGGGCAGCTTTATCATTCAGTAGCACATTGGAAAAAACCTTCTTAAAAAAAACGTTTCCTTAATGAGCTATCAAAAGTAGTGTACCTCATCCCATGACCTCTTCTATTGGTGGGTGTTATGTTTGGCAAAGAAAGATGGTCTGACACATTGTTTGAAGAAACCTCTCCTTCTCTGGAAGGAGCATGGAATCTTGGTACAGCACTGTGGAAAACTGCAGAGCTTCATTGTTTGAATGTTCTGGCACACAGTCTCTTTAGGAGAGGGCTGTGTCTTCATACTCATGACAAACTGGAGCTGTCTTTGTAACTGTGCTTACCAACGGTGCATTACACACTCCTGTAAACACCAAGTCGTCTTCTTTCTTTCTCTCTCTCTCTCTCTCTCTCTCTCTCTCTCTCTCTTCTCCTTCTCCTTCTCCTTCTCCTTCTCCTTCTCCTTCTCCTTCTCCTTCTCCTTCTCCTCCTCCTCGTCCTCCTCCTCCTCGTCCTCCTCCTCCTCCTCCTTCTTCTTTGGTTTTTCAAGACAGGGTTTCTCTGTGTAGCCCTGGCTGTCCTGGAACTCACTCTGTAGACCAGGCTGGCCTTGAACTCAGAAATCCACCTGCTTCTGCCTCCCAAGTGCTGAGATTAAAGGTGTGCACCACCACGGCCTGGCTACACCAAGTCTTCAGACCTCTACACAAGACTATACAAGTGGCCCAGACACCATTAAGAGGTATACCGTTAGTCAGTAACCAGGTTGGCTTGCTCTGTGATTCACTGTTTCATTTGCATAGGTAAAATGAACAGGGTGGACATGCTGGGTCTGGAATACACGAACAGGAATGGTTTTTTTTGGGCATGTGGTTTGTGAAGTCACAAGAGACAGGATGCCCAGAAGAGGTCAGCCTTGATTCTAATACTTTGGTGCCACTGCCTTGAAATCCCAAATATGGGGTCCGTGCATTTTGGTTCTGTGCTGGAGCCTGCACATTTCAACAGGAAGTCCTGCTTTTGGGTGACTAGTTACTTGGCTGACAATTAGACAATTCCCAAATATTGACAGAAACATAATAAGATGAATAGAAAGAGCCCAGGGACTGTGAACTAAAGAGGTGTAAAGAATTAGTATTACGTTATGATTTTAATATGCTTTATTTTTAAGTTGGGAAAGTTAAAATTTTCTTCTGGTTTATGCAAGAGCTTCTGGCCTCCTAAATTCCTGTATTTACAAGTCAAGAAAATATTCACTGGGAGTGGAAAGAAATAGGGAGTGGATCCAGGGAAATGTGAGAGAGTCTTATTGTTTTGCGTCATGGGCAGCTTTGGCCCACGGATCTGGCTCCGTTGCTCAGACTGCCGTGTCAGGACTTTGGGTGGCCCCTTGCCAAAGGGAGGGAGGCATTGGCAGGTGCTCTAGCTTCAGATTCCTACTGGGGTCTAACTTTTGACAGAACCTACCTCCTGCAGGCCTGCACCCAGGTGTTACCCTCTTTGGGAATCCCCCGCCCCGACCACTCCTCTCGCAACTGCCGTTTCCATCCTCACTCCCAATGTCCCAGAGTTTCCTTATAAACCTTTCCGCTTAAATGCATAAGACACAAAGGACAATCACAAGTTGAGGAAAAGTGTGAGCAAGCGGGTTGATAGGCACATCCGTAACTATCTAAAGCTAAGCCTTTCAGTGAGAAGCAACACACCAGCCAACCCACCGCCCCTCTTCTCCTAACCGGGTCCGTTCTCTGCAAATTGACGCTAGTTCTCAGACCTCATCACAACATTTCCCAGAAATGCCCTGCATTCACAAGTCTATAATCTCCAGATGTAGGAGCATTTCCACTGGAGTACTTCCATATTAAGTGCTGTATTTTCTAACATTCCCAGAGTAATGAAGATACGGCAACGTGTTTCCTGTGGAAGGGGAGGGGATCTTTCTGTTCTCTGGGACCCCACTCAGGACTCGGATTTTGTTCTTCACCACGGACTGTGCTTACTTCCAAAGAGTAGCTCTGTGGCGATCAGTGCCAGTGTGACCTGCGTTTCTCCACACCCCCCTCAAAATAATGGAGAATTTGGTATCACCATTTCCAGTAACACTAAATATCAATTTCATGCTGGGTGTGTTGGCGCCTTTAACCGCAGCACTTTGGAGGCAGAAGCAGGCAGATCTCTATGAGTTCAAGGTCAGCCTAGTCTACATGCTGAGTGCCAAGCCATCCATCCAGGGCTACATAGTGGGTAAACATTGATTTCAACAGCCCTTTGTCTGTATAAAAATTAGTTATTTGCTAAATGCATACTAGCTTGAAAATAGCCTCAAGAGACTCTTGAGGTTCCAAGTATAATATTTAGTCAATGCAAGGTTGCTCTGTTTTCGATTACAGCTGGGAATGGAACTCATTGACTAACGAGTACTTTGGTCATCAACTCAGGAAATGAGGAGTGGCTTTAGGGGTGGAGCAATGAAGGCAGAATGTGAAGGTAATTAATTAAAAGAGTCAATTTGGAGCATCCAGACTTTAATGTCCTCCTCAAAATAATCCTTTCTGAGTCCTTTCATAATTTGGCCCTCATTGTCTTTAAACCATTGAAAAAATTTGTGAATGATCTTAAAATAAAATTTACTGGTATGGGAAATGAATGGCGTCACCACAGGGTTACAGTAGTTTTATCGTAATGCTACTTGGTTCAGCCAAATTATATGAAGATGAATTTTTTTCAATTATTTGTAGTTAAAAGAACACCTTTTTAGTTACTTGAGACCCTGTGGAGTAAGAACAATATTTACAGCTTATTTCATTTTACTGCCAAAAGTTAGAGAATCATAATTTAATAATAATAAAAAAATCAAACAGCTCTTGCAGTGTTAATGTTTGTTGTTCTTGTCCTTTTACAGTGAAGTCTCTGTGTTGTTGAGTCTTGGTGTCTTAGGGAATTAACATCTTTGCCGTCATGGACATATATAAAAATTATTTCAGTGTAGGAGAGCAGTTAAAAGATTATCTCTGAGTTTTTGTAATTTTAATGCCTTTCAAAAAATGAGATAACTCTTGAAAGTTCCCTGGGTACGGTGTGTTTTCTTTTCCTAGGAAGAAAGAATAGCAGGGGTGGCTTCCTGGGCAAGGCCAGGGCGGAGTAAGCTGGCATTTCCCAGGGTGTGCAGGAGGAGAGTGGTTGTATTGTTTCCATGGACACGGAGGAACTACTCCATTTCCCCTCTAGGTGGTGACAAATGTGACTGAGCCCTGTGAGGTGCAGGCTTATGGAAATTCGTTCCTATAAACTTTTGCCAGTTTTTACCCTACAGGCTTTAAGCAAGAATTTTACTTTCAAGCTAAGTTTTGTGACTGTACCTCCAAGACTTAATTAACTCTAAAGGGATATGTTTGGGCTCGTGGGATAATTTTTAAAAGTTTATTAATTTTAACAGTGAAAGTATCTCTATATTCAGGAACCTGCCTACCTACTCAATTCCTTTTAAGGCATTTTGATCTTCTATATCTAATTGCACCTGAAGCCTCAGTGAAAATTCCTTGGCTTTCTGAATAACTCTCAGCCGCCATCTACTTGGACCATGCCCTAGTTCACTAAATGCTCTAAGCTGCAAACCACACTTAGCAAGACCTTAAAATAAGATGTTCCCCAGTTCAGTAGCAGAGACACAGAAGAAGGTGTCTGTGTGCATCACCGAGTCAACTGTTTCATTTGGTTATCCGGGAGGTAAAGCCGTGGGGAGAAATGGAACCTAGTTGTGAGCGACTCACACGGCCCAGTGAAGTAACCTTTAGCCAACAGCTGTAATGTGAAAGGGCCATGCCAAGAACAACAGAGCACAGTGGAGTTCCTGTCCCTTCTAGGAGGACAGCTGAAGCTGTGGCCGGATTTAACAACAAAACAAAACAAACAAAAATCCAGGCCAAGGTTTTTAAGATGAAAGGAAAAAATACAGTAATTAGAATTCAGAAATTAAAAAGTACTCTCTATAGAAAGGTGCCCAGGCTGCTTAGTGGACTCTTGGCTCCTTTTCACTGGTGAAGAAAGTAGGTTTTTATTTATCCTTTCTGGGTAGGAGGGAAAAAACCCCCGCTATATTCCCTTAGTGTGTGTGTGTGTGTGTGTGTGTGTGTGTGTGTGTGTGTATGCACAACAAAACCTAAATTAGGATTTGCTTAATTAATTGTGAGAATTTGAGGAGCAAAGAGTTGGATAACCTCCTATCTACCTTGATTTAGTGTCAGTTTTTCAGAAAGTAGTTACTTCTTTTTTGACGGTTAATTTCAGTGTCAGAAAATGTGACGCACAGGGGTGTGGATTTGCCAAGTTGCTTTTCCTTGCAAAAATGCTATCAAAAGTTACAGCTAATAACGATAGATGACCAGGTCAGGGACTTCCAGGTTATCGTCACATACAGCAGTTTGGAAGCAAATGAGAAAAAGAATGGTATCATTTAAGAAAAGTGACTCATTTCTTGCTTTGATTTTTTTTTTCCCCAGAACAAACATCAAGTGTACTACTTTTCTTCCCGGAATTAGGGAAATATTTTCCAAGTCCATCTTGTGCATGGCTCCTGTATTGAGACCTTATTCGGACTATGTCTGTCCTTCTGTACTGGAAAACTGATCTGCGAGAATTACTCTGATGCGTGCCTTCGCTACTTTTCTTCTGTTTTAATACTTCGCATATATATATATGCATACATACATACACCAAGCTTTGCTTTAATTCAGTTAGGTTTGTCTGGAATATACTTTGACACATGAATAAAAATGTTTCCGATTTTCTTCCTTTTGATCTACCTCTTTAAAAAAAAACTTTTGGGGGTTCTATTCATTGCTTTGAAAAGTTTTCCAGTTAGGCATCTATAAGAACATTTGTCCGATAGAAGGAATTTGAAGAAAAAACCCTAAACTTCAGATATCCACAGAAGGTGAGGAGAGTTTACAAACTATTTATAAAAACAAGCAAACAAGCAAACAACCCTTGATTATCGTTTAGAATGCAAACACCATCTGTAAATTCCAGAACCATTTCCCTGGATCTCAGGTTCTGAAGCCCCAGTGTCATGGAGGGTCACAAGGGTTAAGAGAAGCAGACCAGAGTCCACGAAGGCTTAGTTCTGTTTCTCTACTTGGAAGGCCTGGGAGACAAGGACAGCTAGCAACGTCGCCTGTGCCGGTGCCGGTGCCGGTGCCGGTGCCGGTGCCGGTGCCGGTGCCGTTTGTCTAAGCAACCACCTTACTGACTTAAAACTCTATGTAGACTTACAGTGATGGCCTGGAGTCTTCCCTTCACCAGCTCAGCTTCTTCCATTCTAGAAGTCAAGGACAGGCAGACGCTGAAGGAAGTCCAAAGCTACCATAAATCAAGGTGCGTCCTTGGAGAGGGGAGCTGGAGATGACAGAAGAGACACGGAGAGAAATCCGCTCTTTGCAGCAGGGAGAGAGGAAGAGAATTCCGAACTGTCAGGAGCGGAGCGGCTCAGAGCCCATGCACAGATGAGGCCAGACAGACACATGTAATGAGGGTGCACTGGGGAGGCAGACGCTGAGGCTGCTGGCACGAGTTGACTGACAAGTTTGAACGGCAGCCGCACAAGCCCTTTTCCTTCAGGGGCTGCCAGCTCTTTGTTGTGCTGTGCACGGTTAGCGAGACACATTTTCTTATTAACTGTTCCTTACCCAAGTCATTATTTTCCAGGAGTGGCGCAGGGAGCTGCCGTGCTGAGTGTCGGGGTCCGGGCAGCCCAGGTTTTCCTGTGAGCCTGTGTGTGTTTAAAGTTATCTCGCTTAGTTTATCTCGGGGGGGGGGGGGGGATGAGAGAGAGAGAGAGAGAGAGAGAGAGAGAGAGAGAGAGAGAGAGAGAGAGAGAGAGAAGTGCTAAGTCACTTGTTTGTTATCTCCCTCTGCTTGGCTTTAGGTAATGGTGATGGCTCCTTTAGTAACCGAAGAACCCTTAGAGTAGAATATTTGCATCAAGCTCAGCTCCCCTCTCAAAGTCCCACCGCAGGCAGCCTTCTGACAGAGACCTTAGACTCTTAGGTCTTGGAAAGCAAAACAAAACAAAACAAAACAAAAAAACCCAAAGGTGTTAACGTGATGATTGATGTTGGATATCTGGGGACTGCAGCACCTTTTTTGGACCCCATTCAAAAAAAACAAAAAACAAAAAACAAAAAACAAAACAAAACAAAACAAAAAAACAAACCCCGACAATCTTCAATTTCAGGAAGGTGCCCATTTTGACAGCCTGAAGTTATGCAAGAGCAAGGAGCGAGCCTGTGAAAGTGTGCCCTGGGTGGACAGTCCCTGCCCTTTAAGGAAGGCAGTGAACCCCGGGGAAACTCAGGTCAGAGCAGAGCCCAGGAAGCTTTGCAATGGACTTTGTTTTCTTTTTCCCACCTATTCTTTAAGTGCATGTTGATGTGGTGAGCCCCAATTACCATCCACCACATTATTATGTGTTTGGATCAGCCCTTTAATATCACCATTCAGGCAGGGAGGTTAAATAGACAAGGCTGACACTGAACACACTGGCGTACATTTCTTTGTGCTTTTGATATTTGTTATAGTAGTAGCTAATATTTGTCCATAGACAAATGCATCTCATCTTATTTATCTTAGGGGTGTTGAGAGATAGGTGCTATTATTCCTATTTTAAAATGAGGCAACAGGCTCAGGGAGATCATTTGCCACATGGCTAATAAGTAGCAAAGCCAGGATGGGGATGTCAGCTGTCTGACTTTGTAAAGCCATTCATCAAGCAATGCCCAAGGGCACTGGGCAAAGAGAGACACGGGCTGAAGGTTAAATCAATCTTCATGCGGGAGCTGGACCAAGCCTCCTCCTCTGCCAAACTCCCGGAGATGCTTATAGACGGATAGGAAAACTCTAGGTAGAACCTTGTGTTATTCTATTCTGCAGAAACGTATAGACCTTAGATTGCTTCATACTTTTATTTGGATCTCCCCAGCCACAGAGGCCACACCCTGAGCCAGTCACCGGAAGAACAAGATTATCGCTTTCAAGAATCTGAAATCACAAAGGGTTAGTATTTAGAATATAGAAAGAACATCAAAACTTAGGCACCAAAGAAATAAGGTTGTCCATTGATAAATGGACCAATGATCTAAACCAAAGAAACACAATTCAAAGGAAGAAATTGGCCAGCGGGTATCTGAAAAGGTGGTCAACATCTCTTGCCATCAGGGAAATTCAAATCACTGGAGTGAGCTGGTTACTATCAAGAAAATGGAGAAATGGCAACAAATCTAGGAAAGATGTGGGGAAGAGGAAACACCTGATACTGGTGGTGGGATTGTGAACTGGTGTGGCCATAGGAGAAATCAAATGGGGAGGTTTGTTACAAAAAAATAGAATTACCATATGATCCAGCCGTTCTGCTCCTGGAGATACACCTGAAGGATGCCAGATCCCACTCTTAGGACACTTGTCTATCCATGCTTAATGCAGTTCTTTTCATAGTAGCGAGAACATGGAATCAGTTTCCATGTCTGTCAACAGATCAATGGATAAACAAAATGTGGCATTTTATTCAGTTGTGGATAACTGAATAACAAAGTTAGGAAATCTGCAGGAAAATAAGTGGAACTAGAAAACATTGTTTCATGCAAAGTAACCCAGGCTCAGAAAGACAAATACTGTATATTCTCTCTCATATGGGAACTGTGGCCTCTAACTGTTAAATATGTGTAAATACAGATGGGCGTCAGCAAGGATAAGCATGAGGAAAATAGGAAGGGCTCTGTCTCAGTTACTGCTCTGCTGCTGAGAAGAGACACCAAGGCCAAAGCAACTTATACAAGATTTATTGGGGGCTTGCTCATAGTTTCAGAGGGTGAATTCATGACTATCATGGCAGGGAGCACGACTGCAGGCAGCCATGGCACTAGAGGAGTAGCTGAGAGCCTACATCTTATTCACAGGCTCTAGGTAATTAGAATAAGACGGAGGCTGAGGTGGGCTTTTGAAACCATAAAGTCCTCCCGCTTCACCCCTCCCAAGTGATACACCTCCTTCAACAAGGCCACACCTCCTAAACCTTCTAAAAACAGACCACCAATTTCAGACCAAGCATTCAAATATATGAGCCTATGGAGGCCATTCTTACTCAAACCACAGCTCCTATATGGCGCAGGGAAGAAGGTGAGTGGAACGGGAGAGTGCCAGAGAAGAAAGGGCACTGCAAAGACGGGGTGTCAGAGAGATGGGGAGAGGGAATGGGGAGGTGGGGAACAATCAAAAGGAATTACATTTGAAGACCTTGTATGGAAATATATTACTTGGTAAGCTAATATTAAAAAATTAAAATAAAAAAAGAGTCTGGGAGCTGGAGAGATGGCTCAGCAGTTAAGAGCACTGACTGTTCTTCCAGAGGTCCTGAGTTCAATTTCCAATAACCACATGGTGACTCATGACCATCTGTAATGGGATCGACCCCCCCTCTTCTGGTGTGTCTGAAGATAGCAACAGTGTACTCACATATATAAAAATAAATAAATATTTAACAACAACAAAGAACAAGTATTGCTCTTCCAGAAGACCTGAGTTTGATTCCCAGCACCCATGACAGGGGCACACATTACCTGTCACTGAAAACCCAGGAGAGCGGACATCACAGGCCTCTCTGCAGGTATCTGCACTCATGTGCACACTCACATACCCCACCATACATGTGATTAAAAACATATTTGACAAAGAGTCAGAAATCATACTTGAGAAAAGTTATGTTTTGTTTTTCCATTCTCAAGAGACATTTAGGAGTAGAGAATAAGAGATCGAATTAATTAGGAAGGGATCAAATTTGATTATTGCTGGACAGATGTTTAAACAAACAATAACAAACAAAACAACAACAACAAACCATCAAATCTTCAAAGCTTTTGATTTTGTTTATCTGCAGACCCTGACTGATGTTAAGGACAAGAAAGCAGACAAGTATCTCAGTCAGAATTCGGCATTTACTTGCCAAAATTAATGGGCAGTCATCCAATTAATAATCTGGATCTCTTCCTACAATCAATTTATCTCCCAGATCTCATTCCTGCAAAGGTTTTTCTATGGGGGCTGGGGGCTGGAGGGAGGGAAACAAGAGGAATTCAGGAGGAAGCTGAGAGATATTGTGTTTATTCATTCACATAATTGACATTGTTAAAACTGATAATATTTTTGAAGTTCACTCAGTCTTTCATCCTGACTTTGTTTATCGAGTGGTCATCTTGTACTACTGTGCTAGCTAGGTGTTTGAGATTCTTAAGCAAACCAAATTCTTCCTCTCTAGAAATTTATATTCTAGTAAGCAATAAAAACACCAAATATAATATGCAATATATAAGGGGATTGTATTATTCTGGATTCTCTGAGACTCAAATGCCAAGAAAGGGTACATGGACAAGACTTTATTATGAGAAATGAGTATATGAGAGGAGGCTGGGAACCAAGCAGAAAAGGCTGGAGCTGGAACAGTTTGGGAATCTGAGTGGAAGGGAGAGGGAAAGTTGTATGGGAGCAGCTGACTCTGCAGGGCGGGCTAAGGAACATTGGCCATGGCACTTGAGAGTGCTAGAGCCAAAGTTAACTATCAGGGTGGTCCTGGGTCTTTCAGGAATGAGCTCGTGTTAGTGTTTCTGCCATCGTCAATGCCTGTCTGGGAGTAGCCTTGGGAAACACGGCTTAGATGCAAACCCAGAGAGCAGTAAATGAGACTCTTGCTCAGTCATGTTTCTGTACTCAATGTCCACGAAATAGTGATACTGCTGTAGAGAAAAGAGGGTGGAAGAGAATGAAGACTTCAGTTTAGAACTGAGTGGTTATGATAGCTTAGATAAGAGGGGAGCATTTGAATAAGACCTTAAAGGGAAGTGGGAGTGAGTCATGAAGGCACCAAGTACAAGAATATATCAAGTAAAGTCCATGCAAAGACCCTATAGCTAGCATGAAATAGCATCAGTCATTAGAGGTGGGCACCAGGTGAAGGGTAATGACAGGAGATGTAGTTGGGAACATGATATTTCTCAAACTACATAGTACCCTGTAAACCATGGTGGGGACTACAGCTTTCACTCAGTGTGGAATAAGCAGTCACCAATAATTTTCAGCACAGGGGCCATTCAAAGATGGAAGATGACAGGTAGGATGAGATTGTGTGAGAGATGATGGTGGCTTGGTCTAAGGTGATAGCAGTAAGGGTGTTTGGAATTGTTACAATCATGTGCATGTTTTAATCTTTTTGGAAGAATAAAAAAGAACCTCGGGATGTAGGATATGCGGGAAAGAGAAGGTTCTGGATTACTTTGAGTTTCTTGATCTGAGGTGATATAATATCAGCCAGAAATTGAGGAAAAGAAATTTGTGAAAAAATTTTGGGGGTCGAAGATGGGGGTATGAAGAGGATGGATGTGGATAAAAGAGCTTATATTCTCACCAAGTCAATTAGTTATCCATAATTCAATAAGCAGTTGACTGTGGACTTTGAGATTAAGGAAAGATGTCTCTGTAAGATTTATAAAATGTACAGTACCTCTATAAGTGTAAGTTGGATCACAAGATATCTAGAGTTATATTTTATAAAGCAGCATAGCCTAGTGAGATAGCATCCATTAAATGTTAAGTATGTAGTTATGATCAGAGACCTTTGCAGAATAGCAGGAGGGCTCTATTTGCCCTCAATAATTTTTTATTAGGTATTTTCCTCGTTTACATTTTCAATGCTATCCCAAAGGTCCCCCATACCCACCCCCCCCCAATCCCCTACCCACCCACTGCCCCTTTTTGGCCCTGGCGTTCCCCTGTACTGGGGCATATAAAGTTTGCAAGTCCAATGGGCCTCTCTTTGCAGTGATGACTGACTAGGCCATCTTTTGATACATATGCAGCTAAAGACAAGAGCTCCCGGGTACTGGTTAGTTCATATTGTTGTTCCACCTAAAGGGTTGCAGTTCCCTTTAGCTCCTTGGGTAATTTCTCTAGCTCCTCCATTAGGGGCCGTGTGACCCATCCAATAGCTGACTGTGATCATCCACTTCTGTGTTTGCTAGGCCCGGCATAGTCTCACAAGAGAGAGCTATATCTGGATCCTTTCAGCAAAATCTTGCTAGTGTATGCAATGGTGTCAGCGTTTGGAAGCTGATTATGGGATGGATCCCTGCATATGGCAATCACTAGATGGTCCATCCTTTTGTCACAGCTCCAAATTTTGTCTCTGTAACTCCTTCTATGGGTGTTTTGTTCCCATTTCTAAGAAAGGGTAAAGTGTCCACACTTTGGTCTTCATTCTTCTTGAATTTCATGCGTTTGGCAAGTTGTATCTTATATCTGCCCTCAATAATTTTATTAAGATAGCTTAACCAGATCTTCTGTTGTTTGTTAATCAATATCAATGAGGATGATGAGTGAAAAATTGTACTTTATTAGCAATTTTACTTACCTTTCTCATTACCATTGGAAATACATGGCTGAGGCATCTTAAAGAAAGACAGTTTTATTTTGGCTCACAGTTGAAGGGATCATCATGGTAGGGAAGGCACGGAGGGTGAGGTGTCTTATCTGAGGTGACATCTGGAGTGGCAGTAACTTGTCATCAGGCTTGCTGCATCTTGAAGGATCATGAAAGAGTTTGGGCCAGAGGCAGGGATAAGATACAAGCCAGTCCCCACAGACCCACCTCTGCTAGCCCTATCACTTGTTTCAAAGGATCTACAACCTCCCCAAACAACACCATCCACCAGGGATCACAGACTCCAACACAAGAGCCCATGGGGGGGGGAACATTGCACATTGAACCTCTTTAATTAGGAGTTAGAGGGGTACAAATGATGTAAAACAGTTCCTCTGGTGGCAAAAGAGCCAGCCTCTGTCTGGCTGTAGAGTTAAGATATATGTTTGAGGAATTTAGTGGACAAACAAAACAAAACACACCAATAAGCCAGCCACCATGTATCATGCTGTGATGAAGTACTAACTATGACATTGTTTGAGACCGTATTACCTTGCCTTGGCACTAGCCTGTGCTTTGGGAATCTCCATTGGGCCCCTGTCCCAGAGCATGTGAGTTCTGCCATGGGCGGTACAAACATAAGTGTGAAGTGAATGGAAGAAAGCAGAGATTAAGTGAGGTGCAAGGAAGTGACCTCAAGCCAGACTTAAAAGTGGAAAAGACACTCCTATAGTGAGAGGATCAAAAGGAGATGATTTTTCTTTGAGCAGAAAGAAGTATTAGACAGACTGACAGAAATAGATATGTGTACAGAGAGCTCAGTGTTCACAGACATGAATGAAGGAAGTAGGAAAGGAAAGATCATATTCATATTTCAGGAGAATAAAGTCAGCTTTTCTCAGGGTACATAGGAGGAAGGAAACATGAGTTATAAGAAGGTAGGAAAACCAGATTTCCTGAGGACCTGCCTCTGGTATGGGCATCAGTCTCTCTGGCTCATTTCCTCTGTCTCTCTAAGTTTTTCCTTCTAGCCCATGTGCCTTCCTTTGTGTCACTTCTGACCATTCTCTACCAGGGACACCACAACTGTCACACTTGTCTAGGATGCAGAACGGGCAACCCCAAGCAAAGAATGGAACACCTCCCAACAAAGACACCAAAACAGACACCAAACAAACAAAACATGTCAACTGTCATAACTCCAGATGTGTAGGCCCTATCACAAAACCAGACTGGAATAGCTAATACCATATGCTTCCCTCAGAGTCCAGTAACCCTATTGCAATAGGCCCTGAGAAAAGCAACTTGGCTGAAATATAAGAAAATGCTTTCAAAATATCAATTGTGAATATGTTCAGGGGCCTTAAAAAGGAGACCACTAAATGCCTCAATGAAGATCATGAAAACACAAATTGTTAAATGAAATAATGAAAACATTTCAAGACATCAAAGTAGAATTAAACAAAGAAATAGACTCATGAAGGAAAAGTCAAACTGAAATAAAATTGGAAAATGAAAAATTTAGGGTGTCAAACAAAAACTTCAGATGTAACCTCACCAGCAAACTATAAGAAGGGAAGAGAGAATTTCAGATCTTGAAATCAAATTGGAAGAAATGGATAGCTCAAAGTGCACTTCTAAAGAACATCACACCCAACACTAAAGAATATATACTTTCTTCTGAGAAGCTCATGGGAATATATCCAAAATTGACCTCATATTTGGAAACACAGCAAATCTTAATAAGTACAAGAAAGTTGAATAACACCCTTCACTCTGTCTGAACACTATGAATTAAAGCTAGATATCAACAACCAAAGAAGCAAAATAGAAACAAACAAGAAAATCTTCAAACTCACAGAAACTGAACAATTCACTAATGAGTGAAAAATGAGTCAATCTAGAAATCAAAAAGAACATTAAAACATTTTAGAATATAATATAATAAAATATTATTTATCTATGAAGAAAATATGAAATTATGAAATTTGAAGGTAAATGAACAAAGTTAGGAAAAAAATTATCCTGAGTGAGATAACACAGATCCCCAAAGACTAAGATTGAATATTTTTTATTATATGTGGATATTAGCTTTTAAGTTTTCAATATGTGTGCTATAATCTGAATAACCACAGAGGTTAGGTACTTAGTAAGGGATTAAAGAGGATCCCCAAGGAAGATGAAACAGAATATAGTGATACGGAGAGATAAATGGGAAACTAGGATATGAGGCTTAAATAGGGAAGGGGATAGAGCAAGGAAGGGAATGTTGGGAGGAACACTTAACACTAAAGGCGATTTGAAAAAGCATATGGAAGCCTTCTACTGTATAAGTTTCCTAAAGTAGCTATGTATTTGAAAATAATTGAAATGGAGTCACTAAGTAGTAACAGAGATAATGGCCCAACTGGACATTTTATACCACCAACTTAAACCACAGCCTGATGGCAAAGTCTAATTGCTGAAGAGAACATTTACATATGTCATAGAACACAGAGTCATGAGGTGCTAACTAGAACCTTCCTACCTACTAACTCACAGTCATGGTACTGAAAGGTACTCTGCATTCATGGTACTGAAAGGTGCTCTGCATTCATGGTACTGAAAGGTACTCTGCATTCATGGTACTGAAAGGTGCTCTGCATTCATGGTACTGAAAGGTACTCTGCATTCATGGTACTGAAAGGTGCTCTGCATTCATGGTACTGAAAGGTACTCTGCATTCATGGTACTGAAAGGTATGCTGCATGCTACAAGAGGAGGAAGGCAATCATCTGTAGCATCCGGCTAGAACCCCTGTTACCTACAACAGCGACCTGTCTGCAGGAAACACTGATGCAATAGAGGCACAAATGTCATGGGAGTAACCAACCACTTTATGATCTGATTTCCATACGATGGAACACATACCTACTTATCACTGCTTACATGGCCAAGAACATGAGACTAAATTGGTTATGGGTCTATATAAAAGTAACTGTAAAAGCCAGCTGTAATTGTCATCTCAGAGGCTTCCTGCTGAATAAGCTCATCCTTTCTAGTGCTTTCTAAACTCTGGGTGACTGATTCAACTCAGCTGTTCTGGCTCAAAGTCCTCTCCAAGCTGACTGATGCAATCTGGCTTCTTTTGACTTTTCACTGAATTGCTCTGCTTGGCCTCAAACTAATTCTGGAAATCTGTTCTAATTTTCTGCCTCTTCTTAGTCTCTGGCTTCAACTGGCTCTGTATGAGCTTACAAACAAACTCAACTCCACAGCACTGAACTCACTCAGCTGAACTGCACCTAACTGACTGAACTCTCATTCTCTTGCTGCTGCTGCTGCTCTTTTACGTTGCCTCCCTTTCCTGTGATGTTCTTACGAGAGTTAGGAGTATCCTATATCTGATTCATTTTGTCAAATCTTTTATTTGATTTATCACTTTGTCTGCCCCTCAATTAGACATCACTTTCAAACATGGCTGCTTCCTTTCACAAACTAACTTTACCTACGTTATTTGGGGTGAAAAGTTTGTACTAAGGATGCGCCTGTATTCCATCCAGATTACACAGGCCTAGAAGGTCTTTAGACATAATCAAAACAGCCATGTTGCTGGATTAAAATTCCTCGGCAGGTCTAGAGCAGTAGTTCTCAACCTTCCTAAGGCTGCAGCCCTTTAGTTCCTCAGGTTATGGCAACTCGCTAACATAAAATTACTTCATTGCTACTTCATAACTGTAGTTTTGCTACTGTTATGAATCACAATATAAATATTTGATATGTAGGATATCTGATATGTGACCCTGAAAGTAGTTGCAACTCACAGGTTGAGAACCACTGGTGTAAGAGGAAGACCTAATACTGTTAATTTGCTAAAGGAACATAGCAATAAAAAGATTCCCAATGACAAACTGCTATACTCATAGAGGAAGTGCCTTGTTCAATCCATATCAGAGAAGCTTGCAGTAGATGGGGATTAACACAGAGATCCATGACTGGACCATGTGCAGAGAGTGAGAGACTTTGGAGCACTCAGTTCAAAATAGGATGTTTTCATCAACTCCTTACCTTGAGACTCAGAGATCTAAGTGAGAGAGAAAAGACTGTAACAGCCAGAAGTGATGGGTGACTCCAAGGGAATAGTGTTTTCCAGATACAAGAGGACTGCTGTACATATGAACTCAGAACCAGATGGGGTCCCAGCACTGAAAGAGGAATTGAAAAAGGAGTTCCACTCTTAATTAAGAAGCTATCTTCAATTGATACCTGCTGGAAAATGGAAAATCAGCTTTCTCCCATGAGTCTTTCTGGGTTTATCAACTACAGTCTCCATGCCCAGGACAACACAAAACAAACTTAGTTGTATTTGTTTTTGTTCGTTTTTAAGAGAGGGGGGAGAGAGGGAGGGAGGGAGAGAGGGAGGGAGGGAGGGAGGGAGAGAGAGAGAGAGAGAGAGAGAGAGAGAGAGAGAGCATAAAGTTGGATTTGGAAGGAACTGGAGAAGGGAAAACATGATCAAAATATACTATGTGAAATACTTTTCAGTAACAGCACCGATAAAAGAAGGTAGAAAATGGACTTTAGGCGTGAATGCCTATGGTAAAATACTAAAATATTGCTGATGATCTTGTTATGGCTCCCAGAATTGTTTCTGATCTTTAGAAGGTCTGAACCTAGAAGCCAGAAAGGCATTGGTATGGTTTAAACATCACTTTCAAAGTGCAGGAGACAATTTCATTCATATTGTATACTTTTGAGACGTGGTTAGATTTAAGAGCACCTTTATGAACATATTAGACTAGCTAAGAAGGCATTGGTTATCCGTCTCTCTCCTTACCTTCTTCTTTTCCATCATACGATAATTTCCACCACTTTATGATGTAGCCAAATATCCCTCCAGATGTAACCCCTTGACTTTGAAAGACTCAGTCTCCATAAACTTCTGTTGTTTATGACTTACACAATCTGTGGTAGTTGTTATAGAAGCACAAAATGGACAAACAAGAATGAATAGAAAAAATAAAGCAAATGGGATCTGAGTGCATAGGATATACACAAAAAATTAATATGTAATATACATTAATATATATTAATTATATATACCTAAGCACTCATATATATGTATATATATATGCATACACACACACACACACACACACACACACAAACACTAGGTAATTACACACATCCTGGAGTGGTTATTTCATCTTTTCGAGAGTCCTTTGAAACTAAGTCTTGTCTTGTCTTAACTTTTTCCATCTTCCAGAGGCCTGAATTGGTGGAAGCCTAAGGATAAAAGTTAATTTTTTCCCCTTCAGACAAGGGCTCCGTGTCTCAAAGCTGTTGAAGGCCCAGGCTCACCTTGAGGTTCTGGTGATCTTCCTGTGTCAGCCTTGAATGCTGGTACCACCATTCTTACTTAGCTTCCTTTGTACATTTTTTTTTGTTAATTTGAACTTTTTCCTTTTATAAATTTTGTTCTGGATAAAGTACCTTTAGACCAGGCTCGCTTTGAACTTGTTATGGATCTCAGGCTGGTGTCCAACCCCGGAGCCTCTGTCTCATCTGCCTAGTTCTGACATCACAGGCTCGTGCTGCCACAATTGTGACTCAGGAGCTTTCTTTGTTCATTTCACTACTGCTCATTCAGACAATACTTGACACCAGTTTCCATGTTAACCCATCCTGACTCTTACTATCCTAAGCCTCAGACTCTGCCCTTCTCTAGTGGACCCCTAAATGGGACAGAATTGCTGTGGTCTGTGTTTAGGGGATGGACACAAGCTGCAAGAGAGCTCTGACTCTGGTATACTTCTACTCCAGGGCACGCAGTACCATTTATCTCTTTATTAGGGAATATGACCTTTAAGGTTGAGAGGGTAAAGAAACTTTGGTATGGTCCACAGTATAGACTCTCTCCTTAAGTGTCCACAGCATTGTGCAGCGTCCATCCTTCCTCTCTTCCTTTTTTCGCTTGGCCACCCAACGCTGTGCTCTTTACTTTGCTCCCACTTCACTGGTGTCCCTTTGGCCTCCTTTGCTGATTCCTGCATATGTATTTGTGTGTGGGAGTGTGCACGCTTGTGTGTGTGTGTGTGTATTCTCTATCTTACAGAGCTGTCAGTCAGATGCCAAGATGCATTAAGTTTACTTAGACCCCCAGCTTAGACTTCCACCCTAGGCTTCTGACTATTATGTCTCTCTGGAGTTCACACTCTCACATGGCTCTGTGATTTATTCCTTTACTTTTAACCACACATCTTCCTTGATGATCTCTTCCCAAAGAGCCCTATCTTGATCACCCGAGATCTTCCTGCCACTATCAGCCTCCACACCTCATTTCATTTTCTGTTTTTTATTACAGACTTTATTTACTGCATCTTCTACATCATAAAGTATACTTTTGTTGTTATCTAGCTTCTTTAGCTAGAATATAACTTCTGCATAATAAAGACTTTTTGTTTGTGTTCTAAATGCTTAGGTAGGATTTGATAGTTAATGGATTATCATTCACTGTCAAATGATGGCTCACCTGACTCATTGGGCCTTTCAATATGTTTCAAATGCTTTACAGGCCGACCAAGTATCCTGGGAGTTTGTAAGTCCTGTTTTTACCAGACACATTCTAGTTGTGCGTGTGTAGGGTTTGGTATGATATTTGTTTCTGTATATATTGCACAAAAATCAAATCAGCGTCATCAGCCCGGTTATCACCTCAACCATTTACTATTTCTTTGAGTCAAAAAGATGAGAAATACTTTCTTCTTGTTATGTTGCAACATATATCATTATTAATTTTATCCATCTTCTGTGTAATAGAATTTCTATGGCCTGGGAAATTAACACTCAAAAAGATTAAAGTACAGAGAGGTCATAGATATGGCGAACTGTGGAATGTGTATTTAAAGCTGTGAACATCTGGTTCCAAAGCTCCATCTCAGTGTCAGATTCCATCCTGCCTTTATTATTTACAAAGTCACAATGCAATGCCAGGCCATGCCATGAGGTTAAACAACACATATCATGTACCTAGAATAATAGTTATGCATGACATGCAAATTTCATCATTTTGATGATTTGTGAATCAACCTTTTTAAGGTTGGACAAAGCCCATGATCATCTTTCTTAGACATTTATTGGAAAGTAGATTGTAACTATTCAGTAGAGGAGATATTCTGAAGGTACAATAATATACTAAAAATGACTGCAATATTAGAATACTGTGTGTGGCTAAGCAGCCTGCATTCTCTTTGAACATTATTAATAACTTCAGACTCGGTTTCCTAGAGGTCAAACAACTGGTGGAAAAGGATATTTAATGAAACCAATTGTTTGACTGTGTCGAGATAAAAGGTGCAGCTGTTTTCCCCTTACTATGAATAGCCACAGATTAAAAAAAAAACATTAACAAACAAAACTTATACAGCAACTTCCCCCATAAGCCTCCAACCCAAGGGAAGATGGTTCCTTATTTATTTCTCTTCCCCTGTCCACGTAAATGAGATGTTAATATTCAGTCTATTTAACAGCACCCATGAATTTACCACTCACACACCAGATCAATGTACAGTGTACAGCGAAGAGGAAGATGAAAAGGACCACCCTGGTCCAAGTCTAACTGTATTTGTTTTGACTGTATTTGTATTCAGTGAGGACCGTTTGCCTTATTCACTTTCCTTCCTATGTTAGCAGGGAAGGAAGCTGCCCGACCCTCGGTATTGTTTTTGGGCTTGGGTGTTTTCCAAAATGCTGGTGCGCTGCGATACCTTCACTCAAGACTTTCATTTTTAGCCAGCCAATCCACTGTGACATTTAAAATGTTTGAACTAAAATAAAAGTTTCTGAAATAAAATGTAGTTTGAATTGTGTCTGTCATATGTGATAGTGCATATTAAGCTGTCCCTGGTAAGGACATCTCTGTTCCTCCTACCTTTTGTCATTGAGTGAGATCCGTTCAGAACACCAGTGGTCGGCTAACTTTCATCCTGTGCAATACGTTATATTTCAGTGTGTCTCTCCATGAAAAACTTGTTGGGTTTCTGTTTTGTTTCTGGCTTAGTAACTACAAAGGCTGTCAAATTACTGAAAATGTTAGAGTTAATAACTGAATTAATCTAAAATTTAAAACTTAACTACCTACATTGTCTATTTAGCTAGGTTTTTTTTTTTTAAATTAAAAAAAATTAGCCTTGAGCTGGAGAGATGGCTCAATGGATAAGAGTGCTGGCTGCTCTTCCAGAGAACCCAGGTTAGTTCCTACCACCCACATGGCAGCTCACACTTGTCTGTAAGTAGTTCCAGGAGATCTGACACACTTCACATGGACATACATGCAAACAAAACACCAGTGCACATGTAAATAAATAATAAATAAATTAATTAAATTATTGGTCTTTTACTTCATAAAAAAATTGAAGAATTCTTTATGTGTATGAATGTTTGTCTGCATGTATGTATGTGTACCACACATGTGCCTGGTGCAGGCAGAGTCTGGGAGAGAACTTTGGAGTTACAGCTGGTTGTGAGTCACTCTATGGGTTTTTAGAACTGAACCTGTGTCCTCTGCAAGAGCTACCAGTGATCTTAATGGCCAGACAATCTCTCCAGTCGTTTTGGTTTCTTGAAAAGTTATTTCATCCTTTCTATCTCCAGAAGTCACGGTTTTAGTTCCAAGTGTAACTGATTATAGTATTTAATGTTTGAATAGTTGGAAGTTGTGGCCCTAGATTTGCAAAAAATAATTATTAAGTGGAACCCTTTCTATCTGCTTAAAAAAAATCTTACATTCTTCTTTCCTTTTTTCCTACAGCTTGAATTACATTTGTTGATGGTATGGGCGAAAACAACTTCCTTGCATTTATATAGAGCCAATAATTGTCAACAGAGCAACTGGGGTAGATGACTGAGGAGTTGTTTCCCCCGCGATCACGTTGTTGACTGTATGACTCTTCACCTCTCAGATTTGGATTTTGGGATTCTTTAAATAACTGTATTCCCTAAGAACATTTTTCCACTCCACATGTGAGCAATTTGGAAACTGGATACAACAATGTGAGGGGCTGGCACTGCTGAGCAGAGGCTAGTAACTCTGAATTCCAACCACGTCTTCCTTCCATCCGCACATCACACACTTCATAAACCATCTCCTGACTGTGTGGCAACATGTCGTGTGCTACAGGCAAAGATAGATAAGACAGTGAGCTCATTTTATTGAAGAAGACAGAGGCAAGTGGAAGACAGCAAACACTGAAGAAAGTAGAAATATCATTCAAATCAGAGGCAGGGTAGAGGAAGGTCCAGGCTCAGCCTAGCACAGGAGACAGCTGGACTGTTTGAAAGTTTTAGGTTTGTACAAATCACAGTTAAAGATGAGAATGGGTCAGGTGTATCAGTGAGGGAAGCAAAGCCATAGCCCTTACTTCCCGAGATCTTCAGAGACAAGCTAATCTTTCCAGGTTCCAAAGAAGACCATGGATGATCAAATTGTTACATAAAGGGTTATAAATGCTGGTTTATTATATAAGGCATGTGGCTTTCAAAAATATGTCTTCCTGTTTAGCATATTTACATATGTACTGTGTACACCCATGCATACATACACAGTCATGATAAGAACGTTTATCTCTAGGTATTTTTTAATGACACCCAAGTCACATATCAAAATGTTGTCCCTCTTTATGACAAAATTACCTATGGCTATGTAGTGAGACCCTGTCTAAAAGAAATAAAAAAATTGAGAGTTTACAAAAACATGGTCATGGAGAGTAACACATACTTCACAGTGGCCACTTTGTAATTATGATTGCTAATATTTAATTATTATAGTGCACAAGCCAAATTCTTTAAAATGTACATCAAGTTTTGGAAGCACATGTCCTGGCTAACTTTAGCAGTCAACTTGACATAGCCCCTGAAGTCTCTGACAGGAGATCCTCAACTGAGGAACTACTTAGATCAGATCAGCCCGTGGATATGTTTGTGGAAGACTGATCTTCGTTACTAATGTATGTATTAATGATGTAGTAGGGCTCAGCCTCCTGTGGGCAGCATCATTCCTAGGCATAGGCAGGTAGTCATCACTAGTATAATCTGGCTTGTGACTGCGCTAGCATGCAACATCTTGCATGGTTCCTGCTATGTTTCATTGGCTCTGAAATGAGTGCCTCAGTAGGAGGTAAAGTTGTGTGGAATAGGAGACATTCCTTTCTTCATGTTTCTGCCTGGGTGTCCCTCAATGATAGAGTGTGACCCGGAGATACAAGGTAAAGTAAAGTGTTTCCTTCATTAGATTATTTTCAGTCAGAGTGTTTCCTCGCAGCAACAGAAAGCAAGCTAGAATGTATGTCATTTTACACTCAGTACTTTTATTCTTGTTGACTGCATGCTTTTACATATACACATCAAGACCATACTGAATGCTTCAAGAGAAAGAGCACACTCATCCTTCCCTATGATCAAAAAGCTATCCAGTGATTTTATTCCCAACACGGGAAAACTGAAGCCAACTTGGGCAGAGTGCCAGTTCATTAAATGGTAACACTCCTTGTCCAGCAGATTTTCCATTAGACTGACTGGAAATCTTGGGAGGTTGGGTCTGATTCTTTGTCATTATGGAAATATTCTATAAGCTTATCCAATTAGTTCAGCTTCTAGGCACCACCATCCCTCTAAAAGCCAGTGTGCAGAGCCAGTTATGTTAAAGTGGATTTACATGGCAAAGCAAGAAATGAAGCAGCTGTCAGTGTGTCTGCCCTTCAGCCCATTCCACTGTTAAGGAGGGAGGCTGGGGGTTTGCTTACTGACAGATTGGGCTCCAGACAATTGTAATTCTAGCTTCAAGATTTTTGGACGTAAGTGTTTTGAAAGATGCCAACTGAAAGCTTAATTCCAAAATATTTAATAGGTCTATCTTAAGAGAGATGAATGCTTTGGTAATGTTCATTGCATACGCCTAAGCATAGACTTTTAGAAAGGACCCTGAAAATTATATCCTTCTCCCTCAAAAATCTTCATCATTTTCCACTTGGAAGTTATACTCTAAAATAGAAGCAAATATTGCTGCTGTTCCTTCATTGAATCTATCACACAAAGTGCAATTCTTGTGAATCCATACCCTTTATTTTTCCTTCTTTTCCCTTTTCTCTTTCTCCCTCCTCCTCTTCTCCTTCTGTTCTCATTTCTTTTCTGGTGAGATTCTAAGTGTAGGAGGGTAGATTGCTTAATGTGTTCTCAGGGCAAAGAATGAAAGGACTACATTATATAGCCATGCTGTGGTGTGGGTGGGGTGCGATTTTAAACAGCACCAAGCTCCAAGAAATAGAATTACCATAAACAGAACTGCAGGGACCTCCTTAGAGTTTAGGCAGAGCCCATATTTCCTGTGGAATTTGAATACTTAGAATGTCACCCCATAGTGGCAGTGGCAGCTGCCTGTTTATAATCTCAGCACTTGTGTGTCACCCAATTCTTAGGATCTCAACAATAAAAATATCTTCTTAATATACTTAATTGAAGTGCTATATAAATACCTCCTGGAGGGAAAATTTAAAACAAAATATAAATTTCCCTCTTTGTGGAATTTCTCAGGTCATGCCATCTCCTCCCATCCGGAAACTTGGAATTCGTTAAGATGAGATCTGAGGCGGTTAAGATGCCCACATCATAAGCAGCCACAGAAGGTACTTCCTGAGTAGAATAACAATTGCAGTTCAACTGGGAAACAGGTCCACCCAGATAAGCATCTTCTGTTACTTTTTAAAGGCTTTATTGCTAGGCGTTGTCTACTTGACAATTTTGTGCTTATCGAACTCTCTTTACCTCCTCATTTTGCTTACATCTCCTCTTTGAAAACGGATAGGGGTGAAGAAAAGGAAATCAGCCTTATTAGGGAGTGGGACAGGTCCACTTTCTTCTTTGAACTTCATCTGTGTGAAGAGGAGAGGAAGTGCATTTCTCCATGGCTTAATGGAGTAGTTTCCTGGAGCTGTTGGAGGGAGTAAGCTTGTCAGGTCACTTGAATAGCTTCTAACCCTTGGGGGACTATGGGGTCTTCCCCTTTTCTACAAATCTACAAACATAGATCCACATGCAGGCAAATGGAGGGCAAACAAATGTTATGAAATGGGCACACAGCAGGAGATATGCACAGAGGGGGGTCCTTACATAGGATTACAAATGGCAGTTACCAAATGCCAAGTTATTTATAAAGAAGAGAGGCAGTGACTTGCTAGCATGGGGGCACCAAATAAAGAAGGGTTTGTGCACAAAAAGAATGTGACAATTCAGTTCTTTGCATTTATTTATTGATGATCTCCCCCCCACCCCTTAGGTCTTGGCATTCCATATGAAACAGACTCTCCCCTGGGAACAACTCAGGGCTTAGCTTTATTTACAAGGTCCTTTATTCTAAAGAGCAAAATGTTCTTGCTGACAGAGTCCATGTTGCATGGCAATCTATTGCTCCCTCTCTACTTGGGAGAAATATTTACTCCTATAAAGAAGTCCTAAATGTTAGCAGGTTCCTAGCCAGTCTTTTCTTTTTTTGTAGTGATCTAAACCACTGATTTTAGTTTACTTATTATTTTTATTCATCAGCCATGTCTTTTCTCTGTTTTATGTAAGATTCTTCAGTAAACATGGCTTTGGGGTACTATCTGAGCTTTTTACCTTTTTTCTATTTGCTTTGAAGACCAAACCATGCTACCTCAGAATTTCTCCTTAACAAGAGAAGGGTGAATCCATGCAGAGTAGAAGAAAGCATAATTTGAATCATTTGAAGGCATGCAGGATTACCAGTGGCTGGTCAGGTAGCATTCTAGGAGTGGGTAGACAACCATGGTGTGCATTCTTTGATATAGGAGCTCTAGGAACTCCTACTAGGAACCCTGAGTAGAAAATTCTCCTCACTGAGGGAGACTGTAGAAAAGACATGTATCTGGG
This sequence comes from Mus musculus, assembly GCF_000001635.26. Taxonomy (NCBI): domain Eukaryota; kingdom Metazoa; phylum Chordata; class Mammalia; order Rodentia; family Muridae; genus Mus; species Mus musculus. The sequence goes on from NC_000069.6 coordinate 116,987,603, forward strand.
TAGGGAATACAGATTCTTACACGTTGGAGAGGATATTTTCATGAGTACCATCCCAGATTTCCACAGGAAACAAACTGACTTTATATGTTGAGTAAGTAAAGCTCAAATACAGACGATGGAGAGACAGCTCACTCTTAAGAGCTCTGACTACTTTTATAGAGGACTGGGGTTCAATTCCCAGTACCCACATGGTGGCTTCCAACCATCTGTAACCCCAGTTCTAAGGAACCCAATGCCCTCTTCTGGGTTCCATGGGCACTGAATACACATGGTGCATAGACATCCATGCAGACCAAACACCTATACACATAAACTATAAATAAGTCTCAAGAAATTAGTACAAAGTATTGCCTTTAAAGACAAGGGAGGACAAGAGACTTTTCTCCCAGCATTGCTGAGTTCTGAGTGTGATTAAGTAGATGACAGAGAAAAGTACAGCTGGAGGGACCAGCATCATTGAATTAGCAGCTGGTACAGATCACCAGAGGACAGACTGGCAGGGAATTCCAATAGAGGAGTAGGGGACTAAAAGAGAAGACTAAGGCTTTTAGGAGTGGTATGCTCTTCCTGGCTAGGAGCAGTAGTCAAAAGCAATCACAGCGTCTCTTTACCCTTCATGCTTTTCCTGGCTCACTTGGACTACGGCCTGAGGTAAGTTCTTTACACTGGGCATTGGCCTTTGTAATCTAAAGATAAAAAATTACGCACTGCAGCTTTTATTCTCATTTCTGTCAATAGCTCTTGGACCTTTCTGCCAAACCAAGAAGTGCTAACACATTTGGAGCTTGTAGCCAAGGGACTGACTCAAATGGCAGGCCTAATTAATCTCATATCATGGCTGGTTTCATTTGTTCTCCTTTTCTCCAAATGAGCATAGATTCCTTGGTCATTACCTCATGTGTCCCCCACTATTTAATGAAGCCCCTTCTTCCACTGAACCACAGGTTTATTATTTTTAGGGAAAACCAGAATCAAGTCTAGCTGTATTCGTTAGTATACTGTATCTCTAACCATTTAGGTCAACTTGGAATATACATGTAAGTAGTGAAAACAGTGCCCACACTTTCAATGAGTTGTGTGCTTAATTAAGCACTCACACTCTTCTTAGTGGTTAATTCTTGTACTAAAAAGCGATCTCTTCCTAAGGAAGTAGCTTGAGAACAAACCTGCAATCGGGCATGCATTCTACCTACCATCTGTGTGTCCGTAGGTCATGTGCCTCTGTGGTTAGCTGGAAATGATGAATTGTGGGGTTAATGGTGTTCCTTTTCCACTCGGGGCTCAGGCAGCTCGGTAGGTGGGATGTGGGAAGTTTTGACTGCCTGACGCAGGTGAAGCTGCAGGACCCCCACTCCAGGGCTGGGAGGACACAGTCTGTGGTCCCAGGGACTGCTGGAGGCCAGAGATGTCAGGTTCTCAGAATCTTGGGCACCTAGGCACCCCTGGGAACAGCAGAAGAGCTGAGTGGGGGCCTGCAGGCTGGATCTAGCATGGGGCCGAAGAGGGAAAGAGGGGAGTGCTCTGGCTGGGTTCTTCAGGGAGGAGAGTCCTTGATTTGTTGGGCAGGCAGCTTGGCTTGGTGGAGGCCATGGCTGAGAGTGTTGAGAGGCCCCCTACGGGAGACCAGGCAGTTGGCTCTTTAGGCGAAGACCTGCTCCCTTGCTCCCCACTGCAGATCCCGATGAAAAGAGATAGTCCATGGTTTTAAGGCATTTATTGTCATGGCAGAGTGACAATGAGTAAACTATACCCCACTTTCTCAGGGTGGGCCTGGGATTAAATACCTTTTGCAGGGAGGAGTGTCTGGGAAGGGGAGTTTATTGTCTAAGCCTCCAGGCCTTTAGGTACCATATTAAAATGGAGATCTGTCTTGAGGCTACGTGACCTGTGGTCACAAGTTCTATCTGTGGAGGGGCTTGGGGCTTTGTCCTTATGTGACTGATGTCCATAGAATTATGGAGAGCTGCGGCCTTGTGTGGGGAGCCTGGTATCCAGGAGCATAGCGAACATCTACTGTCCCTTGCAGGGTTATTCTCTGCAGGGTCACAGGGGTTTCCAACCTAGCTCAACCAGAAACCAGGCTGCCTATCACAGCCCACTGCCCCACGAGTCTATTGGAGTGTTAAATTACTTTGGTTTCAAAAATGTTGCTGTGGGGCTAGAGAAATGGTTCACTGGTTAAGAGTACTTGTTTTGCAGAGGACCTGGGTTCAGTTCCCAGCACCCACATGACCATTTATAACCTCCCATAATACCAGTGGATTATGCTGGCATATATAATATACTGGCATATATAATATATTGATATATAATATACTGAAGGATCTGACATGCTCTTCTGACTTCCATGAGCACCAGGAATGAACATGGCACTAAGGCATACATTCAGGCCGAGCATTCATGCACATAAGATAAAATAAATACATATAAAAAAAATAAAGGTTGTCAGAGCCGAATAATATGGGACAGTTCTGAGGTCAACTGTTCACAAGGCGAACACTTTCACTGATCAATGTCTTAAAGCTATTGTTGTGGGACAGTTGATTCTGCTCAGTAGAAAAATATTAATTATCTGTCTTCCATGAACAGGTTCTGGACAAAGAATGGTGATGGAATAAAGAGAAAAACAGCCATTGTCTGCTCTCCTTGACCTCAGATTTGTGGTGAAAGACTTTAGACACAAATGGGGTATTAGACTGATTTAAACCCTACAGAGGAAACAAAGCAGGAGCTTCCACAGTCAGTAGCTGGGGCAGTGACTTTGATGGGATGCATCTAATTTAGGTGGAGATACCAAGGAAGGCTTTTCTGAAGAGATAGTACTTGAGTTTTTTTTTCTGAAAACTTGGGTTCTTTCAGAGTCAGATTCTTCTTTTCATATTTATAGAACCATAATGTTTAGAGAAATGCTTACTTTATATTACATTTGAGTGTTGTTCAAGCTGGTGTGTGTGTGTTGTCCCTGGAGGCTGGATTCCCTGGAACTGGATTTATATGTAGTAATTATAAGCTACCATGTGGGTGACGGGAAATGAACCTGTGCCCTCTGCAAGAGCAGCAAGTTCTTTCAACCATTGAGCCGTCTCTTCAGTCTCATTTATTTTATTTTTATTTACACTTTTTAACTTAGGCAAACCCTTCCTTACCCTGATCCTCAGAGCAGTATGTGTGTGTGTGTGTATATATATATCTCCCATGCAGCATGAACATTCAACAGTCACATAGTCAATGCATTGTGACCAGCCAGTTATTAGTCTCTGTAGTAATTGCTACCCATTGCAAAAAGAAGCTCATTTGACTCACACGGATAAACACACTAATCTATAGGCATAAACATAACTATGTAGAAGGCAATTTGACAGGCACATTTTTTTTTCAGAGGTTCAGTCCTTTATTATCAAGGTTAAAGAATGACATCATCAAGGCAGACATGGTATAGAAGCTGAGAGTTTTACATCTTCATTGGAAGTCTTCTAGGAGAATACTGGCTTCCAGGAAGATAGGCTGACGGCCTTAAAGTCCATGCCCACAGTGACACACCTATTTCAACAGGGCCACACACTCTAATATCACTGGGACAGGCACATTTTATCTACTTAATAGAACATTAGCAGTAGCTTCCTCACTAGGGTCTACAACCTCTCCAGTCATAGACCTTTGGCCAGGTGACAGTATCAGGTATGGACTTCACGCCTATAGAGCAAAAATCAAACTAGAAAGCTGCTGTTAACCTCATAACAGTCAAGCCATTATTGCACAAGCAGTGCATCTTGTCCAGTGACTGGGGAGTGTAGCAATCGGGATCCACAGATGAGTGAGATTACAGTTACAGTACTTGCCCAGCATTCTGTACAGCTTGATAAACACTATCATTAAGGAAGAAGCTTCCAGCTCAATCCCTCCACAGTTTCTCTATGTCTCCATTTAGCTGAAGCTAACTTTTCTCCTTGTTGCAATGTTTGTCTCCTTTTAATAAGTACAGCATCTTCCAACTAGGAAAAAACTGCCTCCAGGTAATTGGTGGTACTTAAAAAAAATTGACTCAGGACTATAATAGCCATGGTCTACCTGTTAACACATCTATTTTCAGAGATAATAGGTATTTGTCCCAATGAAAAGTGACTTTGGTTTTAGTAATTCCATATACTTTTGTGATTATGATGGCTTTCCACTCAGAGAGGTTACAAAATAATTTATTGGAGCTCTTTACAGACATTAGTTATGTGAAAAAGAGCATTAATTTAGGTAATGTCTACCTATAGAGGAGCCAACAGCCTCCTCAGCAAACATGTTCTTTCCTGTGTCTTCCCTGCCACACCAGCTGATGCCTGTTCTTTCGTCAACTACATAGGGACTGAGATTCTACGTGAGTCTTTCAAGGGGGTGCGTGCGGGTTTTCTTCCTCTTTAATCCACTCCATAATTTCTAATTAATATACACCGATGAGGTAGTTAATTGGAACTCTTATAAACAACCTCTTCTAATCCTCGTAAGTCTTGCTGAGAGGATACGATTGTGAAGCCCACCTTGAGGGACAGAATTAATCATTGTTTTATATGTCTCCATAGCACATTAGGGCCAATTTTGTTATTAATAAGTACTCTATGATTGTAAGAAATAATGAGGATTAATCATATGTACTGGTAAGTAGCTATTATTTTTTATTACTTTATAAATTGTAATTTCAAACACACCAGAGTATTTCTCTGCCTGCTATAACATAGGCCTGCAAATTCAAAGAGTTGTAACCCCTGCTATCAATTGCTTGTTGACCTATTAATGTTCCATTCACATGAAACCATTTTAGGAGATTTTTTTTTCTATGAATTTACAAAGGCAATTTTGATAAGTATTGAACCTGATGCTATGTAGAACACAGAAGTTGTTCTACATTAGGTCTAGATATTTGAGGTTAGATATAACTGTCCTTGTAACAGCAGCCTTTCTTTTTGACAGCAAGAACTAATTTCACTCAAAGACTGGAGTATATGTCTCTGGAGAAGTACTAGTTGGGAGAGAAGGGAGGAGAGTTTGAAAGCACAATATTTTTTTCTTCTTTTTTTTCTTCCTTTCTCACTCACTCCCCCCACCTCTCTCCCTCTCACTTCCTTCCTTCCTTCCTTCCTTCCTTCCTTCCTTCCTTCCTTCCTTCCTTCCTTCCTTCCTTCCTTCCTTTCTTCCTTCCTCCCTCCCTCCCTCCCTTCCTTCTTTCCTTCCTCCCTTCCTTTTTTCCCCATGACTTAGAGTAGAGAGTGCTGGAATATGAATTAAAAAATGCATGGGAATCTCTAGCCACCTCCTTTCCCAATCCCAAAATTGTACCAAATTTATGACTAAGCAGACAGTATATGACAGCTATTTCATAAATGTTTGATTTTCTCAGATCATTTAATTCTTGCAGTGACAGTATAAGCTGCGTACTTTGGTCCTCCCCCACCACTGAATATCAAGACTAAGAGTGACAAAAAGACTCACCCAAAGTCACACCCATAATCTGCAGCAGAATTTAGATTTTAATTCATTTCAGCCTGAAACTAGATACTGAACCCCACACATTGTACTCTGAAAACTCCAGGTTGGCTTGGCATGCATTTGCTGGGGAAGTATTGGCGATTTCAGGCAGCAGTGGGTCCAAGATTGTGGTAAAGTTGGCTTAGCAATGCACACAGAATACCAGCTGGCCTCTTGATTAAATTCCAAGATAGACAGGGCTTCTCTGAGTGCTTGATAGGGTTGTCTTGTACTTTAATGCCACCCTCACCTGTCTAAGACTCATCTGACATCATTCAGTTTCCTTCATTACCTCCCACTGAGTTTTTTTCTGTTTTCTTTTATGGTGCTGAGGATTGAACCCAGGGCCTCAGGCAGGCTAAACATGCACTGCCACTGAGCCATACCCCCAGCTTAAAGTCTGTTTTAATTAAAAATAGTTTTATTGAGATATAATTCACATAGGCTACAATCCACTCAAATAATACTGTGACAGTTTTCTAAAAGTATATTTGCACCACGATTCACTTTAGAAGATTCTGGATCCTAGCAGAAGACACCTATTGCCTCTGAGCTGTCACTCTCAAACTCTTTGTACTCATGGCCTTATAAATTTGCCAATTCTGGAACTTTTGCATTAGTCGAGTGGTATAATTAGCCTGGTTGATGTCTGGTTTAATTTCTTTAGCATAGTAAGTCTCATTCATGCTGTGCTGTATAGCAGAACTTCACACATTTCATTGCTAAAAAATATAACATTTTATGGGTATACCACATTTTTTTACATATTCATTAGTTGATGAGCACTTGAAATTCTTCTGTGTTTTAGCTATTAATACTAATATTTATAGGACCGTCAGTCAGTATTTTCATTTTTCTCTTTCTTTCTTTCTTTCTTTCTTTCTTTCTTTCTTTCTTTCTTTCTTTCTTTCTTTCTTCCTTCCTTCCTTCCTTCCTTCCTTCCTTCCTTCCTTTCTTTCTTTTTTTTTTTTCCAAAACAGGGTTTCTCTGTATAGCCCTGGCTGTCCTGGAACTCACTTTGTAGAACAGGCTGGCCTTGAACTCAGAAATCTGCCTGCCTCTGCCTCCTGAGTGCTGAGATTAAAGGCGTGCGCCACCACCACCCAGCTATTTTCATTTTTCTACTGAGAATTTCTATATCATCACTGCAGGTTTGTGTATAAGAATCACATAAAGTATCAAAATTTGTGCTATAGTGTAGATGACCATGAAATGTCAAATCAACACAGCTCATAGGCATCTGAGAAAGGACTTCCCAATATGAGGGATTGCCTAGATCAGATTGGTCTCTGAGCCTGTCTGGGAGAACTTGCCTTGACTGTTAATTGATATAGGAAGGCCCAGCCCATGGTGGGCAGTACTATTCCCCAAGAAGGTGATCCTGGACTGTAAAAGAAAGGTAGCTAAGCACAAGCCTTATGGTAAGCCAAGGGGCCAAAGCTTCATTTCCTTCTGCTTTGAGTTCCTGTCCTGACTCCTCTCAGTTGTGGATTGTGACCTGGAAGCATAAGCCAAATAAATCCATCCTTCTTCCGAGTTGCTTTTGGTTATGGTATTTATCATAGCAACAGAGTGAAACTAAAACATACACTAAGTGCTTTTTATTTTACAGTAAATACTAATTTTGAGAACAATTTGCTTGGCATGTCTATTTTCCCCATTATACTCAGCTCATTAAAAAAAAATCAAGAACTAATAATTATACAACCAGGGTGTTTAGTCCACCATGCACAGTAATAGTAATTTCAGTTAACTTGGCACACTAATAGGCAATGCACTTTTTATGTTACTAAACGTGTTTTAAAAGGAGAGTGTATGACTTCAATAAATCTCTAGTATGTAGAAACACTGGTGATATTTTCCTTGAAGAAATGAAGTCCTGCATGGTCTTTGCTGACTCCACCCGCCATTGTTATTTTCTCCACACCCACAAAAAGTCCAAAGAAGCAATTCATCGATCTGAAGTTTCTGGAAAGCTGCTGACCTGCAGCTGTGTTAAGGCCCTTTTCTTCTGCTTACATCCTATTTTTTTCCCCCCACAGTACATTTCTCTGGGGAAATCACAAGACCTTGTCTTGAATTTTTTTACTGCCTAGATCCACAACACCTCCACAATTTCTTCCTTGTGGTCCCATTCTATGTCTTGTAGTATAAGCTTTCCAGAGCCAGGGTCCCAACAAAATAGCCCATATCCCTTCCAGTTCCCAAGTCTTTTGTCTTCTTTTCCCTTTTTATCAGACTTATGTTCCATCTTCAACCATTTCAGTGGTCTGCTTTAATTTTAGGTTTCTGTTTGCGGAGGCTGGAAGCTCAGCAAGTCTATGTATCTCTCTACTGCATACCTGTGTGGATGAATCTGATTGGGAGGAGAAAGCATCACCCCTCTGTAGATGGAGCCCTGCTGTGAGTGAATGATTGCTCTCAGACAATGTTGATGCTTGAGTTCTCATGCTGTCTGGAAAGATGATTTCCCAGTTCATTTACTTCCCCATTTCCTTGTTAATTTTTATTTATATATCTCTCTCAAGACTGCTACGTCTTTATAATCTTCAGTTACTACAGAAAGAATTATTCAGACTCCAGATATGATGTTTACCATCCACCGTGTCTGTGCCATAGTCTGGTGCTTGCTTCTATTCATTTTCCTTAGTAAGAAGGCCAATCTTTCTCATTGTGTGCTCAATTCATCATTTTTCATGCACTAAAAACCATTGTTCATGCTGTCTCTCCTGCTTCATCAAGTTTTCTTGACCATTGTCACCTTTTAATGTGAATACAGAGGTATACTATTATGGGTACAACATATACACTTTATTCTTATGCTGAGTGTTATGCATATTTATGTGTATGTCATATGAACATGTATGGGGTGCATGAGCATGTGTGAGTGTGTGTGTGTGTAGGCCAGATGATAACCTTGGGTATCATTAGCCTGGAACTTGCCAAGTCCGATAGATTAGTTGGCCAGCTGGCCCTAGGAAGCAGCATGTCTCTACTTCTCCAACTCTGACAAACACACCGCAATGCCCAGCTTTTTTTTTTTTTTTTTCCTATGTAGGTTCTGGGAATGGAACTCTGATCAGGGATTTTACCAGTTGAGATGTATCCCCAGCCTTATGTCCTATCCTAAAGCACTAAGAATCAAAGCCCTCTGCTGACTCTGACATCCTTGATGGTTACCCATGTAGGACCTTCATTTGTTGTAACAGTTAGAAATGGTTGCCTCTGTGGCTTTTTAACATCACCGCTATTAAAGCTATTAGTAGTCAAGTCCAACTTGTCATGGTAGAACAACTTAGAAACTTAGCCGCCCTTCATCTCTAGGCAAACCCTCTCAGGTGATGGCAACACCACTCTCAAAGTCGTTCAGGACCAAATCTTAATTACTCTACAATTTTCTTTCATATCTTATCTCTAGCCAGAAAAACCCCATTTGCTCATTTTAAAATTACACTAAGTATTTTATATTATCAATTCTGTGTCCCTATTATCAGCACACCACTACAAGCCACTTATTGTCTCTAATTCCCTAATTGCTCTCCTTGATTCCATTTTTCCTAATTACCATTGGACATAATAGAAGATCCATCACAAAGCATAGAGTATTTCTCTCCTCTGTGTAAAGCCTTTAGTGTAAAAGCCAAACACCAGCAATGGCCTGTATAGATTGAGTTTCTTTCAATCCTTACCTCATTCCTACTACTCTGCACCTCCTCCTTCACACCAACTAGTGTGCTGCACATTAGGGTCTTCGTCTTTCAGCTATCTCCCTCATCTGCTGTAAGGCTTCTCTATATTCCTTTTTTGCATATTATTTTTATTAGATATTTTCTTCATTTACATTTCAAATGTTATCTCCTTTCCTAGTTTCCTCCCTGAAAATCCCCTATACCCTCCCCCCGCCCTGCTCCCCAACCCACCCACTTCTGCTTCCTGGCCCTGACATTTGCCTGTACTGGGACATATAATTTTCAGAAGACCAAGGGCCTCTCCTCTCATTGATGGCCAACTAGGCCATCCTCTGCTACATATGCAGCTAGAGACACAAGCTCCGGGGAGTACTGGTGAGTTCATATTGTTGTTCCTCCTATAGGGTTGCAGACCCCTTTAGCTCCTTGGGTACTTTCTCTAGCTCCTTCATTGGGGGCCCTGTGTTCCATCCAATAGATGACTGTGAGCATTCACTTCTGTATTTGCCAGGCACTGGCATAGCCTCACAAGAGATAGCTATATCAGGGTCCTGTCAGCAAAATCTTGTTGGCATATGCAATCGTGTCTGGGTTTGGGGGTTGTTTATGGTATGGATTCCCGGGTGGGGCAGTCTCTGCATGGTCCTCCCTTCCTCTCAGCTCCAAATTTTGTCTCTGTAACTCCTTCCATGAGTATTTTGTTCCCCGTTCTAAGAAGGAACGAAGTATCCACACTTTGGTCTTCCTTTTTCTTGTGTTTCATGTGTTTTGCAAATTGTATCTTGGGTAGTTTAAGTTTCTGGAAAGGGTACTATGAGGTGCTGAGAAGAAGGTATATCCTTTTGTTTTAGGATAAAATGTTCTGTAGATATTTGTTAAATCCATTTGTTTCATAACTTCTGTTAGTTTCAGTGTGCCTCTGTTTAGTTTCTGTTTCCAGGATCTGTCCATTGATGAGAGTGGGGTGTTGAAGTCTCCCACTATTATTGTGTGAGGTGCAATGTGTGCTTTGAGCTTTACTAAAGTGTCTTTAATGAATGTGGCTGCCCTTGCATTTGGAGCATAGATATTCAGAATTGAGAGTTCATCTTGGAAGATTTTACCTTTGATGAGTATGAAGTGTCCCTCCTTGTCTTTTTTGATAACTTTGGGTTGGAAGTCAATTTTATTCGATATTAGAACGCCTACTCCAGCTTGTTTCTTTGGACCATTTGCTTGGGAAATTGTTTTCCAGCCTTTTACTCTGAGGTAGTGTCTGTCTTTGTCCCTGAGGTGGGTTTCCTGTATGTAGCAAAATGTTTGGTCCTGTTTATGTAGCTAGTCTGTTAGTGTATTCGGAGTGGACTTGGTTTCTGTTAGTAAGATCGTTACATTTGCCTTTTGCCATCTGGTAATCTCTGGTATTATATGTTCTAGCTGTCTCTGGCTGGAGCTTGTTCCTCCTGTGATTCTGTTTGCCTCTGTCAGCACTCCTGGGAGTCCAACTCTCTCCTGAGTCCCATTGGTCAGAGCACTCTCTGCAGGCAAGCTCTCCTTTTGCAGGAAAGGTGCACAGAGGTCTGGATCCTAGCTCTGCCTCCTGGCTGAGGATGAAGGCCAGAAGGGCCCCTGTCCAAGAAGCTCGGTTGCTTCTGCGGCCCACGTGCTCTCCTGTGTGGACTGGTCTCTGAGAGACCCGGAATACAAGATGGCATTCTCACCTGTGTCACAGGGTCAGAGCCCTCCCTGGAGGCTAACTCTCCTCTGGTGGGGAAGTTGAGCAGAGGTCTGGGTCTAGCTCTGCCTCCTGGCTGAGGATGAAGGCCAGAAGGGTCCCTGTCCAAGAAGCTACTGCATCTGCGCCTGTGTGCTCTCCTTCGTGGACTAGTGTCTGAGAGACCCCAGATACAAGATCTCTATATTCCTTTTTTACACATTTGACTCAAACTACCTTAGTTAGAACAACACGAGAGCTCCACTTCCATCTTCCCACTGAGTTGTTTTTGACATGTTTGTTGCTTTTTTAAAAAAAATTGTAATTATATTTATGTACAGAAAACTTAGTGTACATTTAACCCAATTTAGTGGTGAGGTCTTTAGCCTTTGCCTTTTCCAGCTTGGCAATGTGAGCCACAGACTTAGGACACAGGACATTTCCTTTCCAGTGGCGCGGATCTCGTCATAATCTGTCATTATAATTGGTCCTAATAGCTTCCACCAGCTTAGCCAGAGCGTCCTTGTCTTCCCAGTTAACCTGTGTGAAGGCAACAGTGATACATGTCTTCCTGTGGAACAGGCGCCCCAGCCTGGCCTTTCCTTTGATGATGTAGTAGGGCAACCCCATCTTTCGACACAGGGCAGGGAGGAAAGCCATCAGCTCAATGGGGTTGACATCATGGGCAACCACCATCAGCTGAGCCTTCTTGTTCTCCACCAAGGTGGTGACTGTACTGACTCCTGCTCGGAGAACAGGTGGTCTCTTAGTTGGGACATCACCTTTGCCAGCAGCTTTCTTCTCAGCCCTGGCCAGTAGCCTTTGCTTCTTCTCTTGCTTTGTCTCTGGCCTGTACTTGTGGGCAAGCTTAAGCAGCTGAGTAGCTGTTTGCCTGTCCAGGGCCTGGGTGAACTGGTTAATGGCAGGAGGTAACTTTGTGCCACTCATAGAGGATGGCTCTTTGCTGCTGCAGCCTGATGTAGCAGGGCCATTTGACAAAGCGTGTTAGATCTATTTTAGCCTGGATGTCCTGCCCAATGCCGAAGTTCTTGGGCCTTTTCTCAAACAAAGGATTGACCACATTTTTGGCCTCAAGATGCCCAAAGGAAAGAAGGTCAAGGGGAAGAAGGTGGCACCAGCCCCTGCTGTCATTTGTTGCTTTTTAAATATTCCATATTATTTCCCCATTTTAAACGTGTTTAGTTTGGAGGCATCTCACTTGGTAAAGTGCTTGCCATAAAAAAAAACCCCGATGATCTTATTCAGAGCCATAGCAGCCCTGTAAAAGCTGGGCACGGGAAGTGGACACAGGTAGACCTCTGGAGCTTATTGGCCAATCAGACTAGTGAAGTTGATGTGTCCAGATTCAGTGAGAGACCCTGTCTCAAGAAAAAAAAAAGGTGGATAGTGATTGAAGAAGACACCTAATATTGGTCTCTGGTCCACATATGAATGTGCACACACACACACACATGTGCCTGCACACAAGTGCACATACCCACCTGAACGTGTACATATACTATTCATACACAACACACATATTTACACACAGAGAGGGCTATGTGTTTTTCTTTCTGTCTTTTCACACTGTGGTGTTAGCTTTGTGAGGCCTGGGATTTTTAACCATTTTGTTCCAAGCAGTGTTGTCCCACAGTAGCTGCTCAGCAAATATTTGAGCAGTGGATTAATCTGAACTTGAGCCTGGCATCAGTATAGCCTATTAAAATTGTTTATCAAAGTGCTCTACTAATTTATAGATTATTCTACTAAATAGCAAATAATTAAATTATTATTCTACTTTACTAAATACCAACTGTCTTTGAAATTTTGGTACTGGAGTCATTATTAAGTATGATGCATATATATGTCATAGACATTGCAGTATATGTATATATATATATATATATATTTATATTTATATTGCATTTGTTATAAAATCACTGCCTTTTTGCTTACATTATATTTTTAATACCATCCTTTTAATAACTGGGACCTTCTAAATGACATGCATTTATTTTTAAAAGACGAATTTAAATAGTGGCATTAGCTTCACGTCCTGGAATTTGGGGTTGAGGACTCCTCGGAATTCTCTGACTGCTGCAAATCTAGCTGACAGCTGAGCATAACTCAGAATGTAAACGCCTATAGAGCCAGCTGTGAGAAGAATTTTTAGAAGCAGAGCACAGCCATATAGCATTGTCAGAAAGCTCGGGATGGCGCTCTATCGTTTTTAAGTAGGGGCTGTTTTTAATGATGTCTTTTACTGCTACAACTTCAAATGGGTACATTCGTAAGACCCTGTGTCCCACCACCCCTACCACCAGTTCCTTCATTTGTCGTATTCATTACTGACTTAACATTCTTTCCAAAGATCTTGGGGCAAAGGATGTATCTGACCAATGTCACATATTTACTGCTGTGGTTGATGGAAGCAATTTCAAGGCTTGCTAGAAAAGCACCTGGCAATTTTACCCAGCATGAGGTTGTGGGGTTGTTTGCTTTGTTCTAGAGTAGAGACCTTTAGTTTTGCTTTGCAGCCTTCAGGGCAGGTAGAATTTAGTCTGAATTTGGAAATTGAAGTAATGTTGGGTTTGCCTTTTTGTCTATCTGTCCTGGCAGAATTCTCATTTCTTCTTTTGAAATACTGTTCCTAGCTTCTGGTTTGTTCCTAGAGATCCCTAGAGAGTCCTGAGCTCTGTACCTGTGAGTCAGTGATGTCCTGGTGTATCTCTGAGGCAATGATGCTCTGGTGTACCTGTTTCTCTCATTTTGAAGCAACCCTAATTATTTTGTTGGGGAAAATCAATACTATATTTATTTATGTTGATATACTTTCCTGTTTAAAATTTTTGTGATTGTACACAAAAGAGATTGTTCCCTCTCCTTTGTGAGCAAAATGAGCAGTACTGGCAGCAAGCTTGCTGAAGGGAATGATTTTCCACCACGCTTGTGGAGTTACTCCTTCTGCTTTCTTGGTTTCTCTCTCTCTATGGAACTCTGATTTGAACCTGAAACCCTATTGTGCTTATAGCACATTTCATATAAGTTGGTTCGGCCCTAGGCTTAGTTTCTGCTCGTGAATTTCAAGTCCCTAACAGGCTGGAAGGCTTTTGGTAGCCGAAAACCCATGATTTTCCCAGTCTTGTTAAAGGCTCTGTTTTATAGCTAGCTCTGCCACGTAACTTTCCACTTTTATACGCAGCATGAGCCATCAAATCCTCCATAGGATCAGCTTATTAGAAGGTGTAATGTCATTGTATATGGCGTGATAGACTCATTCTCACAGGCAGCTCCACATAAGAACATGTTCCAGAGGAGAATAGAGTAAATGAGCGTTATTGTCTATTGTCGGGTTGGCAGGCCTCTACTGAGATTAATTGTTGGCCAGTTCTCCCCAGGACCTTGACTGTAAAGCACCCCAGGGAGTGCTAAAGATTACAGTCATTACCCTGATAGAAAGCCAAGCTAATTTTGCCTGGCTCTGACCCTCTCGTCCCAGGGAGCTAATTTTGCTTGCATCTAACCCTCTGGTTCCATGGAGTCTGGCTATTCCCATCCTGTCACTTAGATGATGCATCACAAATGTCCACGTCATTGTTGAGTGACCGATCAGCTGTTTATTAGGGGCTGGCTCCCAACATTGTCTTTGCTGTTCACACATAGTTCCTGTAATTTAAAACAGCTTTTGAAACCCAGGACCTTCCATTCTTTGACCATTGTCTCTGCTTTGGAGCCAGTCAGATGCTGTAGCCAATGTGGGAAGACTACAGATCTCAGGCATATGAAGTCCTGCTGTGAGTCCTGTGGAGCTACAGAGGGAGAGGAAAATTTGACAGGTGCAGGACCGCAGTGCACAGTCAGGACAATGCTCCCCAACAGGGGAGAGAGCAAAGGAAGGCTGATTACCTACAGAGGAAACTCATCATGTTTCCTGCTACTTTCCAGGAGGTTCTTTGTTCCCACATGACTGACAAACACCCACGGTCACACTTGATGATAGCATAGCTTTCTTGGTTACCAAGGCAGCTTTATTACTGAAACCAAGGGAAGAAATATCATAAAGAAAAGAGGCAGATGTGTCACAAAAGAACCCCTGTGGAGGAAGTAAGTTCTTAAAGGAGAAGGGGTGGTCTGGTTCAAGGTTGCTCAGCATGAAATGCTGCTTTCAGGATTTAGATAGATTTGGGAATCAGAAGATGACAAATTTAAAACATACTGGTTGTTGTTAAACCGTGATAAAAGTGGAGAGTTGGGATTAACTAGACATTAAACAACTTTGGCTGTACCTATTTAAGTATAGTTGTCCAAGTTTCCTGAACAGACCCCAATATCTCCTGGGAGTTCCCTTCCTCAGGGATCGACCCTTAAGAACCAGACTCTTCAGAGGCATTACTGATACTCAGACACTGTAACGTAAAAGAAAGAAGCGAGAGGCTGATCAGTGATTGCATGTGCACACAAAACACTTCCCTGCACAGTCACCTGTCAGTTTCTCCAGGGAAACTTACACTATCCTGCTCTCCCTTGTAGTTATTTACAAATGAATTATCTCAATTTCTTAGTCTCTCTCTCTCTCTCTTTCTCTCTCTCTCTGTGTGTGTGTGTGTGTGTGTGTGTGTATGCACGTGTGCATGGTTTTTGGTGTGCACATGGAGGTCAGAGCACAACTCGGTGGGAATCAGGTATTTCCTTCTACTGTGTGAGTTCCGGGTATCAAATTCAGACCATAAGACTTGGTGGCAAGTGCCTTTACCTGCTGAGCCATCTTGCTGGACCTTCTTGATTCTGAACAGCAGAGAGAATTCGTGTGAAGTAATAGTCTCCTCTAGAGTTTTATATGAATACTAAAAACACACGATCTCACTGCAGGCTAGGAGACAGGGTATGAAAGGGCTTTGCCTGTTAGATTAACAGCACAAAACAGACAAAAGTCACACTGTCTTCCATGTAGCGAGTCCAATCCCTTATGGTACAACATGAGCCCTTTTAGTTTTTGGAAGAACCACTCGGCTGTTCTCCTTACTAGAGTTCCTTGCTCTGACTTGCTCCCTCGAACATGAAAGGGCTATTTATACCACGTATAGCTCAGTGTGGATTGGAAACCTGACTCATCCATTCTCACTTTCAGTAACTACCCGAGGTGAACATTTGCCTTTTCGGATAGTACTCAGTGCTCAGTATTCACTGTGAGGGAGAGGTGGTCAAATCTCAGTTCTAAGGCACCAAGAAGGGTTTGAAATAATTTTGTGACAGGAATGTTCTTAGTCTATATTTTGGAGACATCTCCTGCCATTTAGCAGGCCTTCTCTGATATAAACAATCACAACGACAGCATTTAATGAGAACGCACTAAGTATTAGAACGTGTGAATGATCTACATTCATCACCAAGCTTACAGTTAAAGGTGTTGAGTCTGCTTTTTGTTATCTCAGAAGAAGGCTTGAGTGGCCAGGGATTCAGGGATTTGAGTTTTGCATATGAACTGAGAGATAAAGTGGGAGTGACTGACTTACTCATCCTCCTTGAGTGCCTGTCTGGATCCAGCAGCCCCAGTCTGAGGTGACATTGTAAGACAATGCATAATCAGATAACAAGATAAACAAGCCAGAAATCAAGTGTGTGGAAACACTATGGCCATAACTCTGATCTGTGAGTTTGGTTGTGACCGTATCAGTGAACAGTGCCCTTCCGTTAGTGCTGGGACTCTGTAATATGGAGTCAAGCTATGGTAGCAGAAGACCGAGAGGTCTTTCCATTCTCTCTCTTCTCCTAGAACTTGTAAGAAAGACTGAGCCCTTATCTGAACGGTGAAATCCTCTGGAATTCTGTATTGGATTTGGACAATTTCGTTAGAATGGAGTGTCGAACGGTAAGCTTCCTGCCCAAGCAGGTCCAGCAGCCAACTGCAAAGCTGACAGAGATGGCTATATTTACACTAGAAACTGAAGGGGCAAATCTACAAAACAGTGCCACTGTGGGTCACTGCTCTGTCCAGAAAGCTCTAATGACTTTTCACTGAGCCACAAGCCCAACCTTCTCATATGAGCCTCCAAAGTGTTACTTCCAGCATATCTTTGGGGATCCAATATGGATCTTTTGTTGGGGCAAAGCAGTTTCCTTTTGGTTTTGATCTGCTTCCCACTTTGCAGCTTTGGCTGAGTTTTTCCTTTTTTTTCTTCCAAGTAGATTCTTCTCTTATAAAATATACCCCCACCAGTTTCCCCTCCTTCCACTCCTCCCATTTCCCTCCACTCTCTTCTCTTCCCTGAATCCACTTTCTCTCCACCTGCCACCAGAAAAGCAGGAATCCAAGAGACAGCAACCAAACACAACAAACAAGATACAAGAAAGCAATGCAAAAGCCCTCACCACGCTGTGGCTGGACACTGTGATCAAACAGGAGGAAAAGAGCCACAGAGCAGACAGAGTCAGAGACCCACCCTCTCCCACAGTGACAGTCCCAGGGCACATATGGGCTCACAAAGCTTTGGCTGAGATTGGTTCAGCAGCTCTTCTTTGGTTCAGTGTCTCCTTTCTTCTTCTAATTGTATCCTTAAAAACCACCCTCCTCTCCATGAAGCTTTCTTTAGCCCATACAAATCTCCTCCTTCTATGATTCCTGTGACATTTCCAGTTCACATTATTTACACTGTACCTTTTCTTTTATAAGATTGCTAGTTATCATAAGACACCTACTTGGTATCTATGGTGGCTTGAATGAGAAATGTCCCCATAGACACAGATATTTCAAAGCTTTATTCTGCATTGGTGATGGTGTTTGAGGAGTTCCGGAAGCATTTAGGAGGTGAACCTTGTTGGAGGAAGTAAGTCACGAGGGAGTGGGCTTTGAGGGTTCACGTTCTTATGTCACTTCCGGCTCACTGTCCGTGCTTCTGGTGTGTGCCCGAGATGTCATCTCCCAGCCTTCTGTCACCATATCTTCCATGGATATCTAGTTCTCTGGAGCCATAAACCTGAATAAACTCCTCCTTAAGTTGATTTGATAGTATTACTTTATCAGCTGCTCTAGTATACTTGCAACGTTTATCCTCATTAAACGCTTAAGATAAACTACAACACTACACAACATGACAGAAAAAAGAAAAGTCGGGATTGTCTCAGACTAAAATTTCATTCCTGACTCTGCTATTGTGACCTTAGGTGACTTTTTTTTTTTTTTTAATGCATTAGGTGCTTCAGGTATTAAATGGTATTAGTGATAGCTGTCCCAAGGGTTAATGTAAGAGTAATGGTCTAAGTACCGGATACATGTAAATTATTTACTCAGAAAGTCTTTCAACCGAATGACTGATCCCACAACCATCCTTATGTAAACACTGGAATTAAAATGATTTCAGTAACTTTATTAAAGAATTCCAGAGTATTTCAAACTGTTTAAACTTCACTTTTAACTTCTCTGCCAAACTATGACCTTCCTTCTGGGGGTCATTTGCTTTCTGAAGTGGCCTGGATCTTACTATTGATTATCACAGAGAGAAACTACCTACCCTGATAGAGTCTCTTCCCCCACATATCTCACCTTTAAAACTTGCTATACTTTGTATCTCTTGTTAGGTAATAAATAACCCAACCCCCAAAATCCCCTTAGTGATTTAATGTACTAATCATCTCTTATAGAAAGAAATTCTGTTCCATAGTTCTCTGGGTCAAGAATTTAGGATCATTTTTACAACATTCCAGTCACAAGCCAGTTGGGGTTGCTGTTATCTGAAGTCTTGACGAAGGCTGGTTAAATCCCATTTTTAAGGTAACCCCCTACAGTGGATGTTGGCCAATTATTTTTGCAATGGTTGTTATCCTTGGGCTTGAGTTTTTTCTATAGTATATGACTGCATTACCCCAAAGAGTAATTAAGATGAGAGATCAAGACAGAAGCTGAAATGTCTGCTCACACTCTGTTCCTCTGCTCACAGACTGTCACTTCTGCTATATTGAACTGCTCATACAGGGTAGTCCTGATTCATCCAAATAGGAACTTGCTCCAGGCAGGAGTGCCTGGAGGCAAGGGTCATTGTAGATTGTGTTTAGAACTGATTACCAAGGGCTAAGCTCTGATCTCCAATGATTACCGTGTGCCCTACTTAAAAAAGTCTCAACCTCCTTCCTAAAGACCCTCAAGTCTCACGCTATTGCAGCATCATCCCAAAGTCTATGATAGTATCACATCAGTCAGATCAGGTGTGGCTTCCTGAATATTGCTCTTCTAGATCCAAAAACTTGGTATCTGTTTCCTACATACCCAGAACCTCCGGATTATGGAATAGGCAGAGGAGAAAAATGAGAGCCACTGTCTCACTGCTCTGAAACACAGCCAAATATCCCTTGCCAACTCTTGTTGTGCTCATCCTTGTTCCTGGGAAGGCATCTGTATGAGGCCTTGACCGCATAAAGTTTTCCTTCTTTTTTTCATTAGGTCAGAATTCATAGTTCAGTGATGTTCTAAATGTGCTTCTTGTTCATAGGGGTTAGGAGCCCCTAAGCTCTCTCATTTTTGTACTCTCAATACAAAAATCTTTTTGAGTCTTCTTGATACAACATAATTCTTTTAAAAGTTTGTGGGTTGCTAATGAATAGTTTACTCCATTATACAAAAGCCAAGCAGGCATGCCTTTCAAGGTGCAACACTCCCCACTTGACTGTGATCTCCTTCAAGGCCACTGAGGAAGTCTTTTCAGGGTCTGAGAACACATTCTCTTCAAAGGAGGGAGTTTGTGAGACTCAGCTTGGAGAATTTAGGCCTATTGACTAATGTTTTCCTTGGATACTCCCTGCGTTATGTCTAAGGTTTTTGCCAAAGATCCTAAAGATTTTTCTCTCTTCTGGATTTAGCCTTTGATTTAAATTCATCCCTTGATTTGATACTTTTGGGAGAGTTAAGAACAAGGGTTTCAGCCAATCCTGACTTCTTCATATGCGGTGTTTTTTCTTCTTCTTAGCTCATTTGTCCGCTGCTGTTTAACTGTAAGCACGGAAAAGAAGCCAGGTGGCACTTTTAGCACCCTGCCTGGAAATCTCCTCAGTGGGAACATCCAGTCGATTAAATACATTTTCCACTTTGCCGGTTACTGCAGGCAGCGGTACTGCTAATCTTTCTGTTGCTATGTGGGTAGGATGTCTTTTCATCCAGCTTTTGGTAACATTTCCTGCATTTTAATCTCTCCCCTCCATTTTCTAGAAATACTGTAGGTTCACAACCATACTGGATGGGAAACAGTGTTCCTATACATGCCTCCCCCTTCTTGCCCCCCTCCCCTCAGAAAGCCTCCCCCAAAAATCTCTGTAGGTGGGCCTGTGCATTTCTATAACCAGCGAGACTCCATGCAAGCAGCATTTTAAAAAAATTTTTTTAGTTTTTTACTTATTCACTTTACATCCTGATCACTGACTACATCCTGGTCACCCACAATCCTTCCCCCATCTCCCCTCCCTTTCTCCTCTGAGCAGGTGGGAGCCCCCTGGGTATCCTGTCCTCCCGGGCACTTCAAGTATCTGTGAGATTAGGTGCTTTAGAGAAAGGCCACCCATGGCAGACAAGGCAGCTCAGTTATAAGAACATATCCCATGTACAGGCAACATCTTTTGGAATAGCCCCCACTCCAGCTGTTCTGAACCCAAATGAAGGCCAAGCTGCACATCTGCTACTTATGTTCGTGGAGGCCTAGGTCTAGCTCATGTATGTTCTTTGGTTGGTGGTTCAGATTCTGAGAGCCCCAAATGTCCAGGTTAGTTGACTCTGTTGGTCTTCCTGTGGAGTTCTGATCCCCATTCTGGGCCGTCAATCCTTCCTCCTGTTCTTCTACAAGAGTCCCCAGGCTCTATCCACTGTTTGGCTGTGGGTGTCTGTATCTGTCTGACTTGGCTGCTGGGTGAAGCATCTCAAAAGGGCAACCTGCTCCTGTCTGCAAGCAAAGCAGAGTATCATTAATAGGCACACAACATTCTTATTTATTTATTATTAGATATTTTCTTTATTTACATTTCAAATGTTTTCCCCTTTCCAGGTCTTCCTTTCAGAAACCCTCATCACATCCCCTCCCCCTTCCTCTAGGAGGGTGCCCCCCAACCTACCCACTCCCACCTCCACACCCTGGCAATCCCCTACACTGGGACATCAAACACCCTCAGATCCAAGGGCAGCTTCTACCACTGATGTCCAACAAAGCCATCCCCTGCCACATATGAGGCCAGAGCCATGAGTCCCTCCATGTGTACTGTTTGGTTTGTGATCCAATCCCCAGGAGCTCCAAGGGGGTCTGGCCTGTTGACACTGTTGTTTTCCCCACTGGGGTTACAAACCCTGTCAGCTCCTTCAGTCCCTTCTCCAACTTCTCCATCGGGGACCCTACGCTCAGTCCAATGGTTGGCTGTGAGCATCTGTCTCTGTATTTGCTAGGCTCTGACAGAGCCTCTCAGGAGACAGCCATATCAGGCTCCTGTCAGCAAGCACTTCCCAGCATCCACAATACCATCCAGGTTTGGTGACTGAATATGGGATGGATCCCCAGGTGGGACAGTCTCTGGATCACCTTTCCTTCAGCCTCTGCTCCATACTTTGTCTCCATATTTCCTCCTGTGAGTATTTTGTTTCCCCTTTGAAGAAGCACTGAGCACACAGCATTCTTAACCAGAGTTCACAGTTTAGTGCTCACTCTTGGTGAGTTGGACACGCATGTACATATGTATCCAACATTATAGTGTCATTTATATAGTATACAGATACACACACACCCATACACACACCTATATCTCCTGTTTTTGTGTTTGTCACTGTGACAAATTCCCTGACAAAAAAACAACAAAGGGTATAAAAAGATTTTTTGGCTTACAATCCCAAATTATAATTAATCAGTTTGGGGAAGTCAAGGCAGGACCTCAAGCAGCCAGCCACATCATAGCTTGCATTGTGTTCACTTCTCCTCCCTTATGCTGTTCAGGACCCTCAAGTATAGTGGATGGTGCCACCCACAGAGGACTAGCTTACCTACAGCAATTAACAGTTCCCCACTGACAAGTCCACAGGCCAACTTGCTCTC
This sequence comes from Mus musculus, assembly GCF_000001635.26. Classification (NCBI taxonomy): domain Eukaryota; kingdom Metazoa; phylum Chordata; class Mammalia; order Rodentia; family Muridae; genus Mus; species Mus musculus. Next base: position 117,009,550 of record NC_000069.6, read on the forward strand.
TGTAATCCCTTATTAAAACTCTCTTCCCAGGTAATTCTAGGCTGTGCCAAATTGATGGTTAAAACTAACCTGCACAATCCATACTTTCTTGCCATTGTCGTCATAGCTTTGCCCTTTTCAGAATATCATATATTTGGACTCATATAGTATGCAGCCCTTTCAGATTGGATTCGGTCATGTACTAATGTCTTTCAAGTTTTCTTCATTCTTTTTCGTGGCTTGAGAGCTCATTTCTTCTTAGCCTTGAATAACACACCATTATCTGTATGGGTCACAATTTAGTGATCTGTTCCCTCAATTTCTGTAAAATGTGTACTGAGAGCCTCTGTGAAGCACTCCAGGACTTTAACAACCTTTTATTCCAAGTCCATTATGTTTTACTAAAATTTTTTCAAGGTTCTTGTAGTTCTGTGGGTCACTCCATCTCTAGTCATTCCCTGGTACTTTATTTAGGCTTTCACTACAGATCATTCCATTTCCAGGAACCAAAATAACCTCTACCAGCAGGGTTTGCTAAGAGAACAATGCGTACATATAAACATGCCTTATTGTGCATAAAAAACAATAACATACGTGCACAGTGACAGGATTTTTAAAAGAGATTTGTGAGTGCAGTTGTGGAATTGATTGCAGGATTTATACAAAGCTGTTGTTTTTGTATCTGGCAACAGAGTTTTTGCAGTTTGCAGGAAGAGAAGAGAATCGTTCCTGAAGACGATTTGGCATTTAATCGTTCTTCACCTGTCTCCAAGCCTCTAACTTGATTGATGGGCATGCCCTGCAAGAGAAGCTGGCCGCCCTCACCACAGAGCTAAACACACACCTGCTTCAGGACTTGGAGGAACTGGAGCAGGTGTTTCAGCAGGAGATTGGAAGTCACATGCTGAGCTGTTTCAGCTAAGCAGGTGAGCAGCAGAATCAGAAACGGCAGCGTTGTTCCTTGTAGAGTATAGAGAGACTGATGTTCCCTTCCTACCATGTGTAGGTCTCTTGTATTCCAAATTCTTCTGGGCAAGGAGGAGAATGCTGGGAGATTTCACTGAGTCAATACAGTACAAGTCTGGAAGGATGATTGTCCACCTTATGTTCTTGTAAAAGATACATTAAATTTAACTATAGAAAGCAGCGCATAAGGGCTGGAGAGATGGCTCAGTGGTTAAGAGCACTTACAGGTCCTGAGTTCAAATTCCAGCAACCACATGAGATCTGATGCCCTCTTCTGGTGTGTCTAAAGACAGTTACAGTGTGCTTACATATAATAATAAATAAATCTTAAAAAAAAAAAGACAGGGATCCATCCCATAATCAGCCTCCAAACGCTGACACCATTGCATACACTAGCAAGATTGTGCTGATAGGACCCTGATATTGCTGTGTCTAGTGAGACTACGCCGGGGCCTAGCAAACACATAAGTGGATGCTCACAGTCAGCTATTGGATGGATCACAGGGCCCCCAATGGAGGAGCTAGAGAAAGTACCCAAGGAGCTAAAGGGATCTTCAACTCTATAGGTGGAACAACATTATGAACTAACCAGTACCCCAGAGCTCTTGACTCTAGCTGCATATGTATCAAAAGATAGCCTAGTCGGCCATCACTGGAAAGAGAGGCCCATTGGACTTGCAAACTTTATATGCCCCAGTAGAGGGGAATGCCAGGGCCACAAAGTGGGAGTGAGTGGGTAGGGGAGTGGGGGGGAGGGTATGGGGGACTTTTGGGATAGCATTGGAAATGTAAATGAGGAAAATACCTAATTAAAAAAAAAGAAAGTAGCATAAGCTATAATGGGGTTTATGAAGCCAATTTCATATATGACTATCATTTCCTGAAGTTCACTACACTATTGACCTTCTCTTCTCCCTTGTCCTCTTCCTCTGGTCTGCCTTCCTCCTTTAAATAGTGCCCCCCCATCTCTTTATTGTATTCTCACCCAATTTCACTCTTTTTCCTCTTTCTACTCTTTTTTTTTCCATTTTTTATTAGGTATTTAGCTCATTTACATTTCCAATGCTATACCAAAAGTCCCCCATAGCCACCCACCCCCACTTCCCTACCCACCCACTCCCCTTTTTTGGCCCTGGCGTTCCCCTGTACTGGGGCATATAAAGTTTGCGTGTCCAATGGGCCTCTCTTTCCAGTGATGGCCGCCTAGGCCATCTTTTGATACATATGCAGCTAGAGTCAAGAGCTCCGGGGTACTGGTTAGTTCATAATGTTGTTCCACCTATAGGGTTGCAGATCCCTTTAGCTTCTTGGGTACTTTCTCTAGCTCCTTCATTGGGGGCCATGTGATCCATCCAATAGCCGACTGTGAGCATCCACTTCTATGTTTGCTAGGCCCAGGCATACTCTGACAAGAGACAGCTATATCAGGGTCCTTTCAGCATAATCTTGCTATTGTATGCAATGGTGTCAGCATTTGGAAGCTGATTATGGGATGGATCCCCGGATATGGCAGTCTCTACATGGTCCATCTTTTTATCTCAGCTCCAAACTTTGTCTCTGTACCTCCTTCCAAGGGTGTTTTGTTCCCACTTCTAAGGAGGGGCATAGTGTCCACACTTCAGTCTTCATTTTTCTTGAGTTTCATGTGTTTAGGAAATTGTATCTTATATCTTGGATATCCTAGGTTTGGGGCTAATATCCACTTATCAGTGAGTACAAATAGTGTGAGTTCCTTTGTGAATGTGTTACCTCACTCAGGATGATGCCCTCCAGGTCCATCCATTTGGCTAGGAATTTCATAAATTCATTCTTTTAAATAGCTGAGTAGTACTCCATTGTGTAGATGTACCACATTTTCTGTATCCATTCCTCTGTTGAGGGGCATCTGGGTTCCTTCCAGCTTCTGGCTATTATAAATAAGGCTGCTATGAACATAGTGGAGCATGTGTCCTTCTTACCAGTTGGGGCATCTTCTGGATATATGCCCAGGAGAGGTATTGCTGGATCCTCTGGTAGTACTATATCCAGTTTTCTGAGGAACCGCCAGACTGATTTCCAGAGTGGTTGTACAAGCCTGCAATCCCACCAACAATGGAGGAGTGTTCCTCTTTCTCCACATCCACGCCAGCATCTGCTGTCACCTGAATTTTTGATCTTAGCCATTCTGACTGGTGTGAGGTGGAATCTCAGGGTTGTTTTGATTTGCATTTCCCTGATGATTAAGGATGTTGAACATTTTTTCAGGTGCTTCTCTGCCATTCGGTATTCCTCAGGTGAGAATTCTTTGTTCAGTTCTGAGCCCCATTTTTTAATGGGGTTATTTGATTTTCTGAAGTCCACCTTCTTGAGTTCTTTATATATGTTGGATATTAGTCCCCTATCTGATTTAGGATAGGTAAAGATCCTTTCCCAATCTGTTGGTGGTCTTTTTGTCTTATTGACGGTGTCTTTTGCCTTGCAGAAACTTTGGAGTTTCATTAGGTCCCATTTGTCAATTCTCGATCTTACAGCACAAGCCATTGCTGTTCTGTTCAGGAATTTTTCCCCTGTGCCCATATCTTCAAGGCTTTTCCCCACTTTCTCCTCTATAAGTTTCAGTGTCTCTGGTTTTATGTGGAGTTCCTTAATCCACTTAGATTTGACCTTAGTACAAGTAGATAGGAATGGATCAATTTGCATTCTTCTACATGATGACTGCCAGTTGTGCCAGCACCATTTGTTGAAAATGCTGTCTTTTTTCCACTGGATGGTTTTTGCTCTCTTGTCGAAGATCAAGTGACCATAGGTGTGTGGGTTCATTTCTGGGTCTTCAATTCTCTTCCATTGGTCTACTTGTCTGTCGCTATACCAGTACCATGCAGTTTTTATCACAATTGCTCTGTAGTACAGCCTTAGGTCAGGCATGGTGATTCCACCAGAGGTTCTTTTATCCTTGAGAAGAGTTTTTGCTATCCTAGGTTTTTTGTTATTCCAGATGAATTTGCAGATTGCTCTTTCTAATTCGTTGAAGAATTGAGTTAGAATTTTGATGGGGATTGCATTGAATCTGTAGATTGCTTTTGGCAAGATAGCCATTTTTACAATGTTGATCCTGCCAATCCATGAGCATGGGAGATCTTTCCATCTTCTGAGATCTTCTTTAATTTCTTTCTTCAGAGACTTGAAGTTCTTATCATACAGATCTTTCACTTCCTTAGTTAGAGTCACGCCAAGGTATTTTATATTATTTGTGACTATTGAGAAGGATGTTGTTTCCCTAATTTCTTTCTCAGCCTGATTATCCTTTGTGTACAGAAAGGCCATTGACTTGTTTGAGTTAATTTTGTATCTACCTACTTCATTGAAGCTGTTTATCAGGCTTAGGAGTTCTGTGGTGGAATTTTTAGGGTCACTTATATATACTATCATATCATCTGCAAAAGGTGATATTTTGACTTCTTCCTTTTCAATTTGTATCCCCTTGATCTCCTTTTGTTGTCTAATTGCTCTGGCTAGGACTTCAAGTACAATGTTGAATAGGTAGGGAGAGAGTGGACAGCCTTGTCTAGTCCCTGATTTTAGTGGGATTGCTTCCAGCTTCTCACCATTTACTTTGATGTTGGCTACTGGTTTGCTGTATATTGCTTTTGTTATGTTTATGTATGGGCCTTGAATTCCTGATCTTTCCAAGACTTTTATCATGAATGGGTGTTGGATTTTGTCAAATGCTTTCTCCGCATATAACAAGATGATCATGTGTTTTTTGTCTTTGAGTTTGTTTTTGTTTATATACTGGATTATGTTGATGGATTTCCGTATATTGAACCATCCCTGCATCCCTGGGATGAAACCTACTTGGTCAGGATGGATGATTGTTTTGATGTGTTCTTGGATTCTGTTAACGAGAACTTTATTGAGGATTTTTGTATCAATATTCATAAGGAAAATTGGTCTGAAGTTCTCTATCTTTGTTGGGTCTTTTTGTGGTTTAGGTATCAGAGTAATTGTGGCTTCATAGAATGAGTTGGGTAGAGGACCTTCTGTTTCTATTTTGTGGAATAGTTTGTGAAGAACTGGGATTAGATCTTCTTTGAAGGTCTGATAGAACTCCAAAAACCAAAGCATAAAAACTATCTCACTATGGAAGCTGTATTATGTTCTAGGGTCTCACAATATAGTCCTCTGTCCAGATATCTTCACTTGCAAATGCTCATTGCAATTAGTCATTAGTCTGGCCCAAGATCTCTGAATTCTGTGATATCATCAATATTGTATCCTCACCAGCACTCTTCTGGGTCTTCCCCTTGCTGCCCTGTGTTATGAAGATTCTGCAACCCTGGATCAGCAGGACTGGCGCCTTCACATGTCCCAACTATTTACAGATGATATAAATTTTGGGTCCTAGATCTTGGTCTGGTTGGCAGTCAAGTTCTCCCTTATGTGCACTGCTCTGGCTGGGTGACCCAATGCCACAGTCTACAGGAAGCAGGGTAAACTCACTATTATGCTCTAAAAGCCAGCTCACCTGCACCCATGCCTCAGAGCCAGCTCCACTGTGCTGCTCATTAAAGGTGTGGGAACCCCACTCTCAAGTTCTGCAGCCTGTGAGGGGTTGCAGCTCTCCTGCTCTTCCACTCTTACATCCATACCTTTGCCATCAGGGTCAGCTCCATTGTATCCAGGTGAGGTGCAAGCCCCATTTTCCCGAGTGCTAAAGCCAGTGATGGTGCAGGGCTAGCTCTCCAGCTCTCATGACCCCATGGCCAGCTCTCTTGGATACTACAGGTGGTGAGGAGGCAAGGGCGAGGGCATCATTTCTGCACCCATGCCACCTCATGGTAGAGGAGTGACAAGGCCAGCTCTCCTGTGCTCTCACTGTTTGGGGCTGGCTTACCCACACTCTTTCAACCATCGCCAACCATATTGTGCTGTCTAGGGGAGGTGCAGGGCCTTCCAAGTGCTGCAGCCAGCAAGGCTGCCTTTGTACTCTTAGTATTTTAAATATGAGGCAGAGAGAAGAACCAGGCCAGGCTGGAGGCGTAAAGAGTAACTTGGTGGTTTTAGATTCAAGAGGATTATGCTGTACAGTGAGACAAGTTGTTCATTCATATATTTAAAAATTGTAATGTACTTGCTAGAATAGTATTTTTGTCTGAAATCAATTTGTGTTTATGAATTAGCTACATAGGTGCAGATATCCCTGGCTATAGGTCATCTGATGGTAGATGTGGAAAAAAAACTAGCAAATAGCCCGAACCATGTGACCGAGGTTAGCATCACCGGTGAGATCATGTGTGCATTCTGTCCCTATGCAGTATCAGAAGGGCATTTCACCTGAGTGGCATTCTTCCCTCAGACTCAAACCCTCCTCTAATAGAAAAACAGCAGCCAGCACCAGTTCTAAGGAAATAGTTTTCAAAACATGTAATAATCAATATTCACTCTAAACTCTCAGGGTCACAGAAAACAATAACAGACTGAAAAATGGACATGGGGTGATGTCTTAGGGTTTCTATTCCTGCACAAACATCATGACCAAGAAGCAAGTTGGGGAGGAAAGGGTTTATTCGGCTTACACTTCCATACTGCTGTTCATCACCAAGGAAGTCAGGACTGGAAATCAAGCAGGCCAGGAAGCAGGAGCTGATGCAGAGGCCATGGAGGGATGTTCCTTACTGGCTTGTTTCCCCTGGCTTGCTCAGCCTGTTCTCTTATAGAACCTAAGACTGCCAGCCCAGAGATGGTCCCACCCACAAGGTGTCTTTCCCCCTTGAACACTAATTGAGAAAATGCCTTACAGCTGGATCTCATGGAGGCATTTCCTCAACTGAAGCTCCTTTCTCTGTGATAACTCCAGCTGTGTCAAGTTGACACAAAACTAGCCAGTACAGGTGACATGATAATTGACCACTGGATTAGCACTGGGATAGCAAAGGAACATCAATGCAAAAATAAATAGAAATTAAAACAGAAGCTTGGAGCCTCTTTGAGAGCAATGTGGCAATGTTGGCACCATGTTGACAAATGCTCATGGACATTAATGGTGATGTTAAGGGGATAAGACTGGAGGAGGGGACATTGTACCTTTGAACATCTTCATGTTCTAAGCCTAGCTATTAAAACAATAGGAAATTTACAATACAACACTGACGTCAAACTCTCTTAAAACACTTTATTTATCATTATTGTGTATATATGGTGTGCATGTGTGTGTAAGAACAAGCACACACTGGGAGAATTGGTTCTCTCTTCTTCTTCCACTATGTGGGTCTCAGGGATAGTCCTTAGGTCTTTAGGCTTGGCAGTAAGTGCCTTTACCCTTGGAGTCATCTTAAAGACCTGATGTTAAAGTCTTAATAGTTAATTTATTTAATAAGCAGCTACTGATGTAAAACTGTTGACTAAGTAGAGAGCCTCCTCAGTATTACTGGTGCTGACTCTTTAGTGGGGAATAAAGTCAACAAGGAAGTTCAAAACAATTTGGTAATTTGAGACCGTGCCAGAGGGTTAAAATATTTTTTAAAAACCTCCTGTCGTGACATTAATAAATGTGGAATGTTATCAGATTCCAGAACGAAGTGAACATATTGGCATACAGAACATTTCTATTGAACATTTTTCATATTAGATAATTTCTACCTACTTAACTATTTACTAGGTATTTAAGACATTTTATAAGGAGATTTGGAACCATTCTTTAGTTTATTATATTGTACTCACCAAGGAATTATTTTCTTACAGACACTGAGTCTTTCTCTTTCTCTTGTTCATGCAAAGATGAAGAGTTACAGTGACCATTCTTAGAATGTCTTTCAATTTTTAAATGCATACAAACTTAATCAAATACAAGATGGATTTTTGACTGTTAGGTTTATACAAGTTTACTTACTGATTATATTAAATACAAATACTAAATTTTACTTTATCATTAAATTCTTGTTTTTCCTTTTAGTTGAAGTCTGTATTTCAATGTTACCAGGAGCCCACCAAAGATGACCAGTCAGACATAGCTTATAGCCAACCGAAAGTCTTTATTCTAGTTGGCTAGGACTACACTCCAGTATTTGAGTCCTAAGTGTAGCATTGAGTGTCCAGAGCACAGTGTTTTTCAAGGGAGAAACAATGTCCTGGCAGCTCATCTTGCTGGGCAGCTGCAAGGGTGGGAGTTGGGTAGCTTAGTGCAAGCAAGCAGTTTAACAGAAGCTAGCAAAAACAGTTGGAGGGGGTTATGCACAAGTAGGCAGAAGCTAGGTAAGCTAGCTAGGACATCCTGACCCCAGGTTCCTAGAATAGAGTGGGTAATTTCCATCAAGGAGATCTAGTTCTAGATAAACCTGAAATGACCTCAACTAGAATACAAGATGGAGGAAACTTTGCACTGTCTTGCTCCACCATATCAAAGAAGAAACATTCCCATAGTGGAAAAAGAAAAGGCTTATATTTCCTAAGGCAGACACAGCTGTTCAAAACACTCCCTTGCTGAAGGCTGAGATCTGAAATCCAACCCCTCAAATCCCTAACTCTAGAGGTGGAGAGTCTGCTCTGCCAACCATTAGGAATGGAGTGTGTGTGAGTGAATGTGTGTGTGTGTGTGTGTGTGTGTGTCCGTGAATGTGGAAGCCTGACGTTAACACCAACTATCTTTCTCAATGAACTGGTATAGAAAATAAGAATGTAAAGATCTCCCATGCTCATGGATTGGCAGGATCAACATTGTAAAAATGGCTATCTTGCCAAAAGCAATCTACAGATTCAATGCAATCCCCATCAAAATTCCAACTCAGTTCTTCAACGAATTAGAAGGAGCAATTTGCAAATTCATCTGGAATAACAAAAAACCTAGGATAGCAAAAACTCTTCTCAAGGATAAAAGAACCTCTGGTGGAATCACCATGCCTGACCTAAAGCTTTACTACAGAGCAATTGTGGTAAAAACTGCATGGTACTGGTATAGAGACAGACAAGTAGACCAATGGAATAGAATTGAAGACCCAGAAATGAACCCACACACCTATGGTCACTTGATCTTCGACAAGAGAGCAAAAACCATCCAGTGGAAAAAAGACAGCATTTTCAACAAATGGTGCTGGCACAACTGGTTGTTATCATGTAGAAGAATGAGAATCGATCCATACTTATCTCCTTGTACTAAGGTCAAATCTAAATGGATCAAAGAACTTCACATAAAACCAGAGACACTGAAACGTATAGAGGAGAAAGTGGGGAAAAGCCTTGAAGATATGGGCACAGGGGAAAAATTCCTGAACAGAACAGCAATGGCTTGTGCTGTAAGATCGAGAATTGACAAATGGGACCTAATGAAACTCCAAAGTTTCTGCAAGGCAAAAGACACCGTCAATAAGACAAAAAGACCACCAACAGATTGGGAAAGGATCTTTACCTATCCTAAATCAGATAGGGGACTAATATCCAACATATATAAAGAACTCAAGAAGGTGGACTTCAGAAAATCAAATAACCCCATTAAAAAATGGGGCTCAGAACTGAACAAAGAATTCTCACCTGAGGAATACCGAATGGCAGAGAAGCACCTGAAAAAATGTTCAACATCCTTAATCATCAGGGAAATGCAAATCAAAACAACCCTGAGATTCCACCTCACACCAGTCAGAATGGCTAAGATCAAAAATTCAGGTGACAGCAGATGCTGGCGAGGATGTGGAGAAAGAGGAACACTCCTCCATTGTTGGTGGGATTGCAGGCTTGTACAACCACTCTGGAAATCAGTCTGGCGGTTCCTCAGAAAACTGGATATAGTACTACCGGAGGATCCAGCAATACCTCTCCTGGGCATATATCCAGAAGATGCCCCAACTGGTAAGAAGGACACATGCTCCACTATGTTCATAGCAGCCTTATTTATAATAGCCAGAAGCTGGAAGGAACCCAGATGCCCCTCAACAGAGGAATGGATACAGAAAATGTGGTACATCTACACAATGGAGTACTACTCAGCTATTTAAAAGAATGAATTTATGAAATTCCTAGCCAAATGGATGGACCTGGAGGGCATCATCCTGAGTGAGGTAACACATTCACAAAGGAACTCACACTATATGTACTCACTGATAAGTGGATATTAGCCCAAAACCTAGGATATCCAAGATATAAGATACAATTTCCTAAACACATGAAACTCAAGAAAAATGAAGACTGAAGTGTGGACACTATACCCCTCCTTAGAAGTGGGAACAAAACACCCTTGGAAGGAGTTACAGAGACAAAGTTTGGAGCTGAGATGAAAGGATGGACCATGTAGAGACTGCCTTATCCAGGGATCCACCCCATAATCAGCATCCAAACGCTGACACCATTGCACACACTAGCAAGATTTTATCGAAAGAACCCAGATGTAGCTGTCTCTTGTGAGACTATGCCGGGGCCTAGCAAACACAGAAGTGGATGCCCACAGTCAGCTAATGGATGGATCACAGGGCTCCCAATGGAGGAGCTAGAGAAAGTACCCAAGGAGCTAAAGGGATCTGCAACCCTATAGGTGGATCAACATTATGAACTAACCAGTACCCCGCAGCTCTTGACTCTAGCTGCATATGTATCAAAGGATGGCCTAGTCGGCCATCACTGGAAAGAGAGGCCCATTGGACACACAAACTTTATATGCCCCAGAACAGGGGAACACCAGGGCCAAAAAGGGGGAGTGGGCGGGTAGGGGAGTGGGGGTGGGTGGGTATGGGGGACTTTTGGTATAGCATTGGAAATGTAAATGAGCTAAATACCTAATAAAATTGGAAAGAAAAAAAAAAGAAAATAAGAATGTTATACTTATGCTGTTCATGAGGTCCTAAGTTAATTATGGCAGTATTAAAATATATTTTTGGTGCCTTTTATATATTTTCAGGAGTCTTAGTAAGGAATTGGTTTAATTTAATCTCATATTCTTCAAATGTCCCTTGACTGAGCTCCTGATGGTATTTACTTCCTGTAGGGCTAATTATAAAGCAATTAGCTTCTAATGAGGTTTTGCTTCCTGACTCTGTTTACCTGCACAGCCTCCACATCCGCCCATTGATGCCAAATATGCGGAAGGAAGCATCTCTTGCTTTCTTCCTTTGATTTTTATATGAGTGCTAAAGTCCTGGTAGAACAGTTAAGGAGATTCCTTAACAGCAAACAGAGTCATGTGTTCTTCTCTTTCAGTTTTGATGGTTTGCAATAAACTTATTTCCGCTACTGATCTAAGCAATCAGAAAATGGAACCTCTGGCTCTACGAACTCTCCCGTCCGTCCTGATGCTTAAGTTGGAGTAGAAAACTTTTTATTGTTTTTGGAGGTAGGTCTTGTTCTGTAGCTCAGTCTAGCCTAAAACTCACTATGTAGCCCAGGCTGGTCTTCAACTCATGGCAATTCTCCTGTTTCAACCTCCTGAGAGCTGGAAGCGTTATTCTGAGCATTTCTCAGCACAGAACTGGAGAACAACCTTAAATCACTATCCAGCTAAACAACAATGGGAACATCACTGCTACTGCCAGGACACCTTTATAGTTCTAATCAGACTGTCATGAAAAGAAGAGTGTTAATATAAGCTGAACACCTACTGTGTGTCAAACATTTTATAAGACTTTTAACTTCATATTTCATTTTATTTAATGTTCAGTGCAAGACTAGAGCGGGATATATATATATATATATATATATATATATATATATTTTTTTTTTTTTTGCAGTGTAAATAATTAGAAATTGGCGAGTTAAAGCTTTGGGAATTTAAATAACATGTTCAATGTCACATATCTACTAAATTGAAGGCCTTAGATTTGAAATACTTCATGTAAAAATCTGTATACTTGCCACTATAGCACAAATTTCATGCATATTTTTATGCCCTTTAAAGTCTTATTCCTTGATTTATGGGACTAGCCTTGTCACCTTACTGTGTTTCCTAAGTCAAATTTGTGAGTGAATTAGTAATTTCAGATCATCATAGAAAGAAAATCCATGGCTTTATAGTGGTTGACTCAGATATTTTTTTCTTATGGAACCCAGGATAACTTATAAGGCTATCTGTGATTTCTCTTTAGTAGCATAATCATAAGGAGAAAATATACCTTTTAAGTATTTCCATCCACAGTTACTCTATTCTACTCTGAGGTTTAAGGTGAAGGAAAAAGAATATACGTCATTATCTAGTATATGTAATTGATATATAACTTTGCAATGTATAATACAAAATATATCTACATAGATTCAAAGGCTGAGATTAACATGGCTAAATGCCATTTGCATCTGTAGGTGAAGGGGCTCACAGAACAAGGTTCAAGAATGCGTTGTTTTTTTTTTTTTTGCATTTTCTCATTTGAAAAATAAAAATAAAATTATGTAGTCACACCCTCACTCCATTCCCAACTCCAATCTGAGAACAGTGGTTCATTCCATCCATATTTTCAAGCTGTGTTCTTCTGAAAGGCCTCGGGTGGGGTGGGAGGGTATCCTCAAGTGGAAACAATTTTGTCTGTAAGGGAATTCAGCTTTAAAATTGAAGCGAGGCATTTGTTCCCTCTGATGCCATGGCAACCAGAGGGAAAGCACAAAGTCCAACAATGCTATGAAATGTGTCTCAAGAGTGGGTATGAAGGAGGCAACCTTGGACTTCTGTTTCTTCGCATTTCCCTTAGAACAGAAGGTGGCATTGTATTTTCACGGCGGACGTCATCACTTCCCAGCCAGAGAGCTGCCATAAGAAAGAACAAACAATAGCAATAACCTTTTCCGTGTGGAGCTTTGGCCATTCCCCCAAAGTGTGTCCTCTGTCTGTGCAGTTTCTCTCTGCTCTCTTTACCTTGATATGCTCATGTTCAGTAATGATTGTACTGAAGTTTCTTCATTTACTATATAGTTTCCCATCAGGACATCCCTTGACTTGTTTGATTGACTCGAGCAAACAAATAACAAACAAAGCAAAACCTCAAAACCTTCTCACTGCAGAGGGCTTGATGATAAAGCTCCTATCAATTGTAGTCAAATGTCAAATTCAACTCTATGTATTGGGGGCTCCCAGCCTAGCCCAAGGTGCTGAGGGTGGCAGTTGCTTTACAATGTTGACATTGCGCAGAATGTTTTCAGTATTCAACTAGGCTGTATCTTTGCTCCTCACTGCCCGTAAACTGAAGGTGTCAAGGTGATATAGGTAAGAAACAGCCTCAGATGTGTTGAGGGGGTTCTCTTTTTCCCCCATCCTTCAGAATATACTTCTAGCTTCCTGGCTGGATTCAGGGGTTGCCATAACAGCATTTCTGAAGTTTCTGGGTGATGCTGCACATCTCCAAGACTAAACGCTGATGCTGAGTTCCTGGGAGGGAAACACCCAATTCAGCTGGGTCTAGCAATTTGTGATCCTGATGGGTCCTGTGCTTTCTAACCTCATGGCCACGGCAATGGACTGACTGTCCCTGGGTAGATTTCTTTGGATTAATTTAAGGTTTTATTAGAGTATTGCCAGATTGGATATATAGTTAAAGCGTTCTCAACAAACCAAGTTCTTGTTATTAAGAAAGAAACTGCAAATAGGAAGAAGTATGTAAGAGAATACAAGAAATGAGTAGCCTGAAACTGAAATAATTCTGTTTTCTAAAGCTATCTGGGAATGGGGCTATCTTTCCATATTGTGTGCATATACTTGGTGCAGGGTTTGGTATTATTGTAATTGCTCAATACATGTTAGTAAGATACAACAATAAATGTTGATTATCTATCTATCTATCTATCTATCTATCTATCTATCTATCTATCTATCATCCATCTATTATCTATCATCTATTCATTTATTATTTGTTTATCTATCATCTCATCTACTTTATTTTATTCTTTTTTATTGGTTTTGAGTTTTTATTTCTAGATCAGTTTTGGAGGACTGATATTGTGTCTGTGTATTTAATTCTTGATATGCTAAGTACATAATATTTGTTGAGTGGACAAATGAATGAAGGAAGGCTTGCAGTGTGGTATTAAATTCTGAGGTAATGTCAGTATCCTTTGTTTCAGGAGAATTAAAAGCATTCATAGCTTGTTACTATCATTGATGCTGGTTAATCAATTTAATATTAAATTAAACATTGTAGCATTTCTTTTTCCTTCTTTTTCTTTTTCATTCTTGATATATCTTCTTATAGATAGTTCTTAAAATGTAGGGAAATTTTACTTTTTACATTGGCTGTTTGAAAACTAATTTTATTTGAATATTTATTCAAATAAATATTGTTTTATTCAAATAAATATTTTTATATTCAAATAAAAAGTATTATGAGTCCTCTTTGATAATTTTATTATTATTATTATTTTAGTGGAGATGAAGTCTATTCTGAAATCCATGTGTGCCAAAAAAGATGTTTGACTTTATTTTTCTGCCTAAGGATAGAATTTTTAGATGACATATTCACCAGGAATTGACATTATAACTTCACCAGTCAACCCACCTCCTAGCTTTCTTTCATTGCTAAATTTGAGTACAACTATGGGTGATCTTTTGGAGGTAAGAGGTCAAACACAGCAATGATATCTGTATTTGTTAGGGTTTATTGCTATGAACAAACACCATGACCAAGGCAAGTCTTATGAAGGATAATAGTTAATTGGGACTGGCTTACAGGTTCTGAGATTCAGTCTATTATCATCAAGGCAGAAGCAGGGCAGCATCTAGGCAGGCATGGTGTAGGCAGATCTGAAATATCTACATCTTCATCTGAAGGCTACTACCAGAATCCTGATTTCCAGGCAGCTAGGAAGTCCACACCCACAGTGACACACCTACTCCAACAAGGTCACACCTACTCAAACAGGGCCACACCCTCTAATAGTGCTACTCCCAGGACTGAGCATATACAAACTACTGCAATGTCCTAGTCCAAACCTGTGGGACGTCTTCATGTCCACATGGTCTCTGTTATTGTTCCCACACATTGCTGTGTCATTCTGCTCTCCTGACTCTAATGACTCTTCATAAGGTGACTAATCAGAAAGTAGAGAGACCAGGCCAGAACCAGAACCAGAGCCAAGTAAGACTTTCAAAGGCCCATCTGCAGTGACCTGCTTGTATCAGAAATGCTTCACCTCCCAAAGTCTCCCTAGACTTAAGAACAATGTCACAAACCAGGGGCTGGACTGGACATTCCGAACCAGAGCCTATGGGGAGATTTCCGAGTGGAAATAACAGAGCCTACGGCTGAGCAAGACAGATGGGAGACATATGTTCCCTGCTTCCTTTTCTTCCACTGGAAAGATTTCTTTTTATAATTTTCCTGGTCCCCAGGAAGGAAGTAGGAGTGACTCTTCCTTGTAACACCAAAGGACACCAGGGCAGAGGGCACCTCGCTGAAGTGTCAATATGCTTTGGTGTGACGCTAATGGCAGTTGCCTGTGTGCTTGGGAGGCTTGGGACACTGATTCAGAGCAGCATCTGCTTTTGTACTGGGAGAAGGTGATGGGAAGTATTTCTCTTTTTAACTTGACATGACAAGGAAAGAAAATATCTGGCATAGAATCTCTCAGAAAATGAGGGAGAGCAGACAAACAGAGCAATAAACAGAAAATCTGACCAAAAGACTGGGTGTTCCATGTGTCTGAACAGTGTGGCTTCATGTTTTAAGGAATGAAAACTGTGATTTGTGTGTGTCTTGTGTACGTGGTCTTACTCTTTCCTTTCCAAATGTGATCCGATGTTACCTGATTGAGCTTATTTACATCTAAACATTCTCAAAGGTATAGCACTCTGATTTTAATAGTTTTCATCTGCAGGACTTTATTCTATTATGTAAAGGACAGGGTGATCAAGGCTCTGCTTATATCTTCATTACATGGTGCAAGTTGTCTCCTTCTCTGTTTTACACAACCAGTAGTATTGAATCATTGAAGAGAATGTTTTAAGATGATCATGCTGGTAGGATAACTAACTCTCTTAAGGTTCAGGACGACCGGCTTCATTTTTAGTCTCCATACCAAGCCCTGGTATTAATACCTGGTGTTAATACCTACCACATACTCTATTTCAGAATTTTGATTACCATTTTGTCAGCACAGAAATAGTGAAGTAGTCAGGAAATTGCTTCACCAACTCAGGAACTGGTGGGGATGGCTCACAGGATTAGGTTTCCTTTGAGGAGGAGCAGTTGTTGGCTGGTTTGACGTCTCTTAGAATACTGTTGCAGGGTGAGAGATTTAGAGCTAACAGATGCAGCAGTTATGTGTAGTGTCCGAGTTACACATTTGAACATTATTCTATTTCATCATGTCAATAATTCTGGAGACTTGTGTTATTTTTACTGAGAAGGAAATTCATATTCCTAGAGGTTAAGGGCTCACTCGGAGCTGCATATAGAGATTCAGCGGAGGTGGGCTTGATGGGTGCAGACCTGCAGTCCCAGCACTCAGAGGCTGACATAGAAGTTGTTGGCTTTAGATTAACCTAGTCACATGGTAAGGCCCTGTCTCAAAAATCCAAAATAATAATGATGGACAAGAGATGGCTAAGGCACTAATGTACTTGCTTCAAGCATGAGCACTTGTGTTTGATTCCCAGCACTAATGAAAAATCAAACCAACCAACCAAAATAGGCAAAGCACTAAAGCCCAGCGATCCCAGTGCAGGGGAAGGGAAACAGGAAGATTCCTAGTGACTGCCAGCCAACCTGACTAGTCAATTCTGCTGAGCAGGACCAGTGAGAGGTCCGACCTTAAAAAGTATGTTGGAGAGTGATGGAGGAAGACGCCAACATCGACCTCTGGCCCTCCAAATGCTTATGCACACAAACACTCGTGCACATGCACAGACAAAACCCCTAAAGGAAAACGAAAAAAGAAGAAAGCTGAATCAGCAAGGACAACAAAGCCACATTAGGGTCAGATTTATGAACCAGCTGGTCCTTCATGGGCTGATGACACCAAAAGCAAATGGGAGCATTTGAGGCCTCTTTCCTGACCATATAGATTCATAGTTTTAAAAGACCCAGTTTGTAGTTTTGTGGATTTTTGAGCTGGGAAAAATGGGCTTATAACTGTGCACTTCATACCGAAATCCAAGTTTCTTCAACTGAACAAGGCCCAGAAAAACCCATGGATTGGTGGGATAAATGCAGTCAATCAAATAAATACCCCTTTAAGAATGCACTGACTCCTTTGTCCTCTAGAGCTCTTTCTAGTTGCTTGTATGTTTGCTTATTTTAGAGATAGGTTTTGGCTGGCCTGGTCCTCCTTCCATAGCCCAGGATAGCCTCAAAGTCATGATCATTCTGTGTCAACCTTTTAAGTGGAGGGACTACAGAGAACGCAGAGAAGAGGAACACTCCTCCATTGCTGGTGGAACTGCAAACTTGTACAACCACTCTGGAAATCAATCTGACACTTTCTCAGAAAAATTGGAAGTAGTTGTACATGAAGACCCAGCTATACTGCTCCTGGGTACCTCAGCATGCTCCATTATGTTCATAGCAGCTTTATTAGTAATAGGCAGAAACTAGAAACAGCCAGATGTCTCGCAACTGAAGAATAAATATAGAAAACGTGGTTCTTGTACACAACAGAGAACTACACAGCTATTAAAACAAGAACATTATAAACTTTGCAGGCAAATAGGTGGAACTAAAAAATATCCCGAGTGAGGCAATCTAAACCCAAAAGGACAGCCATGGCATACACTCACGGATAAGGGGATATTTGCAGAATAAATGGAAATCTGTATGTGCCGTGTGTGTGTGTGTGTGTGTGTGTGTGTGTGTGTGTGCTTTGAAGAATCTCTAGGAAGTCCCAGATACTTCCAGGGAGGAAGGCTCCCAGGAATCAATGCTGAGTAGGTATGTGGTGACCTTAGCCAACATGCCTAGCAGTGGGGACATGGAACCTGCAGAGCTCCCAGTGGAAGGATAGGGAACCAACTCACCTACAAAAATTTCTACCTCAAATTTGTCCTGTCTAAAAAAAATGAAGGGATGGAGCAGAGATTGAAGGAAAGGCCAACCAATAACCCACTTAACTTGGAACCCATCCTGTGTGCAAGCACCAATCCCTGACATTATTAATGATACTCTGCTATGCTTGCAGACAGATGACTAGCATAACTGTCCTCTGAGAGACTGTACCCACCAGCATATTGGAACAAAAACTGATACCTACAGCCAAACATTAGATGGAGGTCAGGGACACTTATGGAAGAGTCAGGGGGAAGAACTGAAGGTTTTGAAGCAGATGGGAGGCAGAACAGGGATGGAGGGAAGTACTAGGTGAGGGAGGGACTGGAAGGGGGAGCATCATTTGGTATTTTAATTAATTAATTAATTTATTTATTAAAAAGAAAATAGTAACAAGTGCAATAAACCACAAGAGCCACATACCTACTCATCAAGACTGAATCATCTCCGAAATTTGTCTTTGCTTCATGCATGATTGGGAAAAGGTAGACAGGGGCATGGAAAAACAGTATAAAATACTGGAAGTTTTATGGAACTGAAGATGACCTTGTACAGTGCTCAGCTTCCAAATGCTAGGGTTACAGGTATGACCCACCTATAATCTGGGTTTTAGACTATCTGTAGACTAAATGAGTTAGAATGCTTGCTTTCACTTTTATCTTCCCTTTATGACCTTTCCCCAAGAACTCATGTCTAGTCAGTAGCAGAGCAAATGAAAGATCTGAATGTGTATCCTTGGATTATAAAAAGTTCTGTAGAACTGCAGTTACATTATATATGCATAGAAATGTTTCTTGTTTGTGAGGTCAGGCATAGGATTCTATCCCTGTCATTAGATTAAAGCTTGCTAGAGTGTGTTTTCTGCATCTCCTGGGATGATTAATTTTACATGTCAGCTTTCGGGATTAAGGGCTACTTAGAGAGTGAAAGCACTGTTTTGGGGTGTGTCCGTGAGTGATGTTGGATGAGACTGAGTCAGGGGACTGAGTGCAGTGAGAGAGAGAGTACCATGCCAGGCCCAGATAGAGTATCAAGGCAGAAGGGCTAATTCTCTTTTATTTTTTCTGGGCCTGGAATACCCTTCTTCTGCCCTTGGACATCAGCACTCCAGGGTATTTTTGGCTTTGGACTCCAGGATTTGTACTCAGAAACATAGGCTGAGAGTTTTTACTTTCCTTGTGCTAGGGGTTTTAGGCTTCACTGAGCCATTCTGCAACTGTCCCAGGGTTTTCACCCCACAGGCAGTCTGTTGTGGGACCATTCATACTCAAATATGTGATGTGCTGGTTCCCCCAATAAATCCGTATTCCTGTATGTATGTATTTATGAATATATATATATATATATGTGTATATATATATATATATATATATGTGTGTGTGTGTGTGTGTGTGCATGCATATATGTATCTATCATATAAATAGCTGTCATCTGTTGGTTCTTTATCAGCTTATCTATCTATCTACCTATAATATATCTTATAACTTAAATATCTATTATCTTTCTGTTATCTATCCACCCACCTACCTACATCTTTCTATTTATCTCGATCATCTACTTTATCTATTTAGCTAAAAATCTATCTGTGTATAATCTATCCATCTATCATCTATCTATCTATCTATCTATCTATCTATCTATCCACTCACCCCGTTAGTTCTGGCTCTCAGAGAATGCTCACAAATGCATTTCTAATTTTACTTTCTTTTATTTGTTTCTGCTAGTCAGAGTTAAAATCTCTCACTCTTATTAGTTGGCTTAGCTACGTGCTAGTTTAAACTTTATAAATTCAAGGTCACATTGTTAGAGGATTTCTTACTGGCTGCAAACAATTCCAGAAAATAATGGAATAATACCTTATAAAGGTTTGAGCACAGTGTTCTGACAATGAAAATGTTTAGAAAAACATTTAGGCATTTTGTCTTTATTTAGTGTTTTGCAGAGGCTTACTTTTTGCCATAAAATATTCTTCTGACTGGCAGTAATCTATCTAAATACAGAATTTGTCTTAGTTAATTTTGTTTATACTTATTGTGCTCTTTTAATTAGTAATTATGATCTTTGCAGTCATTTTTAATTTAAAATTATTTTATGTTTACCTGCACATATATTTGTGTACCATATGCATGCGTGATGTCTGAAAAGGCCAAAAGGGGACATTTGATGCCCCAGAACTGGAGTTACAGGTGGTTGTGAACCACCATGTGCATGCTGGGAATTGAACTCCAGTCTTCTGGTAGAGCAGTGAGTATTTTAGCCATTGAACATCTCTCCAGTCCTGGCCTTCACAGTTCAAAAAACATTTATCTGTAGTCTCCCAGAACGACATTACTCCTAATACCTTTCCATGGAGTATTAGGAGCTAGAGAATCTTCATTTGTTCTTCCTGACTTTTAATTTCTCTTTCATATTGCATGCTTTTGTCATGCTTTGCTAATTACATTCCAGTATCATTTAGACTTCGATGAGTTTCTGAATTCTTCAGTAATGACAATCTAGATGTGAAGGCATAGGAAGGAGAATCATGAGTTTAGAGAGATGCTATCTTAAAAAAAACATGAGCCAGCCACCTTCCGGACCGGAGGACAGGTGCCCGCCCGGCTGGGGAGGCGGCCTAAGCCACAGCAGCAGCGGTCGCCATCTTGGTCCGAGACCCGCCGAACTTAGGAAATTAGTCTGAACAGGTGAGAGGGTGCGCCAGAGAACCTGACAGCTTCTGGAACAGGCGGAAGCACAGAGGCGCTGAGGCAGCACCCTTTGTGGGCCGGGGACAGCCAGCCACCATCCGGACCGGAGGACAGGTGCCCGCCCGGCTGGGGAGGCGACCTAAGTCACAGCAGCAGCGGTCGCCATCTTGGTCCGGGACCCGCCGAACTTAGGAAATTAGTCTGAACAGGTGAGAGGGTGCGCCAGAGAACCTGACAGCTTCTGGAACAGGCGGAAGCACAGAGGCGCTGAGGCAGCACCCTTTGTGGGCCGGGGACAGCCGGCCACCTTCCGGACCGGAGGACAGGTGCCCACCCGGCTGGGGAGGCGGCCTAAGCCACAGCAGCAGCGGTCGCCATCTTGGTCCCGGGACTCCAAGGAACTTAGGAATTTAGTCTGCTTAGGTGAGAGTCTGTACCACCTGGGAACTGCCAAAGCAACACACTGTCTGAGAAAGGTCCTGTTTTGGGCCTTCTTCTTCGGCCAGGAGGAGGTCCAAATACAAGATATCTGCGCACCTTCCCTGTAAGAGAGCTTGCCAGCAGAGAGTGCTCTGAGCACTGAAACTCAGAGGAGAGAATCTGTCTCCCAGGTCTGCTGATAGACGGTAACAGAATCACCAGAAGAACAATCTCTAAACAGAGTCAACTATAACTACTAACTCCAGAGATTACCAGATGGCGAAAGGTAAACGGAGGAATCTTACTAACAGGAACCAAGACCACTCACCATCACCAGAACCCAGCACACCCACTTCGCCCAGTCCAGGGAACCCCAACACACCTGAGAACCTAGACCTAGATTTAAAAGCATATCTCATGATGATGGTAGAGGACATCAAGAAGGACTTTAATAAATCACTTAAAGAAATACAGGAGAACACTGCTAAAGAGTTACAAGTCCTTAAAGAAAAACAGGAAAACACAATCAAACAGGTAGAAGTCCTTACAGAAAAAGAGGAAAAAACATACAAACAGGTGATGGAAATGAACAAAACCATACTAGACCTAAAAAGGGAAGTAGACACAATAAAGAAAACTCAAAGCGAGGCAACACTAGAGATAGAAACCCTAGGAAAGAAATCTGGAACCATAGATTTGAGCATCAGCAACAGAATACAAGAGATGGAAGAGAGAATCTCAGGTGCAGAAGATTCCATAGAGAACATCGGCACAACAATCAAAGAAAATGGAAAATGCAAAAAGATCCTAACTCAAAATATCCAGGAAATCCAGGACACAATAAGAAGACCAAACGTACGGATAATAGGAGTGGATGAGAATGAAGATTTTCAACTCAAAGGTCCAGCAAACATCTTCAACAAAATTATTGAAGAAAACTTCCCAAATCTAAAGAATGAGATGCATATGAACATACAAGAAGCCTACAGAACTCCAAATAGACTGGACCAGAAAAGAAATTCCTCCCGACACATAATAATCAGAACATCAAATGCACTAAATAAAGATAGAATACTAAAAGCAGTAAGGGAAAAAGGTCAAGTAACATATAAAGGCAAGCCTATCAGAATTACACCAGATTTTTCACCAGAGACTATGAAAGCCAGAAGAGCCTGGACAGATGTTATACAGACACTAAGAGAACACAAACTGCAGCCCAGGCTACTATACCCAGCCAAACTCTCAATTATCATAGAGGGAGAAACCAAAGTATTCCACGACAAAACCAAATTCACGCATTATCTCTCCACGAATCCAGCCCTTCAAAGGATAATAACAGAAAAAAACCAATACAAGAACGGGAACAACGCCCTAGAAAAAACAAGAAGGTAATCCCTCAACAAACCTAAAAGAAGACAGCCACAAGAACAGAATGCCACCTTTAACAACTAAAATAACAGGAAGCAACAATTACTTTTCCTTAATATCTCTTAACATCAATGGTCTCAACTCGCCAATAAAAAGACATAGACTAACAAACTGGCTACACAAACAAGACCCAACATTTTGCTGCTTACAGGAAACTCATCTCAGAGAAAAAGATAGACACTACCTCAGAATGAAAGGCTGGAAAACAATTTTCCAAGCAAATGGTATGAAGAAACAAGCAGGAGTAGCCATCCTAATATCTGATAAGATTGACTTCCAACCCAAAGTCATCAAAAAAGACAAGGAGGGACACTTCATTCTCATCAAAGGTAAAATCCTCCAAGAGGAACTCTCAATTCTGAATATCTATGCTCCAAATACAAGAGCAGCCACATTCACTAAAGAAACTTTAGTAAAGCTCAAAGCACACATTGCGCCTCACACAATAATAGTGGGAGACTTCAACACACCACTTTCACCAATGGACAGATCATGGAAACAGAAACTAAACAGGGACACACTGAAACTAACAGAAGTGATGAAACAAATGGATCTGACAGATATCTACAGAACATTTTATCCTAAAACAAAAGGATATACCTTCTTCTCAGCACCTCATGGTACCTTCTCCAAAATTGACCACATAATAGGTCACAAATCAGGCCTCAACAGATTCAAAAATATTGAAATTGTCCCATGTATCCTATCAGATCACCATGCACTAAGGCTGATCTTCAATAACAAAATAAATAACAGAAAGCCAACATTCACATGGAAACTGAACAACACTCTTCTCAATGATACCTTGGTCAAGGAAGGAATAAAGAAAGAAATTAAAGACTTTTTAGAGTTTAATGAAAATGAAGCCACAACGTACCCAAACCTTTGGGACACAATGAAAGCATTTCTAAGAGGGAAACTCATAGCTATGAGTGCCTTCAAGAAAAAACGGGAGAGAGCACATACTAGCAGCTTGACAACACATCTAAAAGCTCTAGAAAAAAAGGAAGCAAATTCACCCAAGAGGAGTAGACGGCAGGAAATAATCAAACTCAGGGGTGAAATCAACCAAGTGGAAACAAGAAGAACTATTCAAAGAATTAACCAAACGAGGAGTTGGTTCTTTGAGAAAATCAACAAGATAGATAAACCCTTAGCTAGACTCACTAAAGGGCACAGGGACAAAATCCTAATTAACAAAATCAGAAATGAAAAGGGAGACATAACAACAGATCCTGAAGAAATCCAAAACACCATCAGATCCTTCTACAAAAGGCTATACTCAACAAAACTGGAAAACCTAGACGAAATGGACAAATTTCTGGACAGATACCAGGTACCAAAGTTGAATCAGGATCAAGTTGACCTTCTAAACAGTCCCATATCCCCTAAAGAAATAGAAGCAGTTATTAATAGTCTCCTAGCCAAAAAAAGCCCAGGACCAGATGGGTTTAGTGCAGAGTTCTATCAGACCTTCAAAGAAGATCTAACTCCAGTTCTGCACAAACTTTTTCACAAGATAGAAGTAGAAGGTATTCTACCCAACTCATTTTATGAAGCCACTATTACTCTGATACCTAAACCACAGAAAGATCCAACAAAGATAGAGAACTTCAGACCAATTTCTCTTATGAACATCGATGCAAAAATCCTTAATAAAATTCTCGCTAACCGAATCCAAGAACACATTAAAGCAATCATCCATCCTGACCAAGTAGGTTTTATTCCAGGGATGCAGGGATGGTTTAATATACGAAAATCCATCAATGTAATCCATTATATAAACAAACTCAAAGACAAAAACCACATGATCATCTCGTTAGATGCAGAAAAAGCATTTGACAAGATCCAACACCCATTCATGATAAAAGTTCTGGAAAGATCAGGAATTCAAGGCCAATACCTAAACATGATAAAAGCAATCTACAGCAAACCAGTAGCCAACATCAAAGTAAATGGAGAGAAGCTGGAAGCAATCCCACTAAAATCAGGGACTAGACAAGGCTGCCCACTTTCTCCCTACCTTTTCAACATAGTACTTGAAGTATTAGCCAGAGCAATTCGACAACAAAAGGAGATCAAGGGGATACAAATTGGAAAAGAGGAAGTCAAAATATCACTTTTTGCAGATGATATGATAGTATATATAAGTGACCCTAAAAATTCCAACAGAGAACTCCTAAACCTGATAAACAGCTTCGGTGAAGTAGCTGGATATAAAATTAACTCAAACAAGTCAATGGCCTTTCTCTACACAAAGAATAAACAGGCTGAGAAAGAAATTAGGGAAACAACACCCTTCTCAATAGCCACAAATAATATAAAATATCTCGGCGTGACTCTAACGAAGGAAGTGAAAGATCTGTATGATAAAAACTTCAAGTCCCTGAAGAAAGAAATTAAAGAAGATCTCAGAAGATGGAAAGATCTCCCATGCTCATGGATTGGCAGGACCAACATTGTAAAAATGGCTATCTTGCCAAAAGCAATCTACAGATTCAATGCAATCCCCATTAAAATTCCAACTCAATTCTTCAACGAATTAGAAGGAGCAATTTGCAAATTCATCTGGAATAACAAAAAACCGAGGATAGCAAAAACTCTTCTCAAGGATAAAAGAACCTCTGGTGGAATCACCATGCCTGACCTAAAGCTTTACTACAGAGCAATTGTGATAAAAACTGCATGGTACTGGTATAGAGACAGACAAGTGGACCAATGGAATAGAATTGAAGACCCAGAAATGAACCCACACACCTATGGTCACTTGATCTTCGACAAGGGAGCCAAAACCATCCAGTGGAAGAAAGACAGCATTTTCAACAATTGGTGCTGGCACAACTGGTTGTTATCATGTAGAAGAATGCGAATCGATCCATACTTATCTCCTTGTACTAAGGTCAAATCTAAGTGGATCAAGGAACTTCACATAAAACCAGAGACACTGAAACTTATAGAGGAGAAAGTGGGGAAAAGCCTTGAAGATATGGGCACAGGGGAAAAATTCCTGAACAGAACAGCAATGGCTTGTGCTGTAAGATCGAGAATTGACAAATGGGACCTAATGAAACTCCAAAGTTTCTGCAAGGCAAAAGACACTGTCTATAAGACAAAAAGACCACCAACAGACTGGGAAAGGATCTTTACCTATCCTAAATCAGATAGGGGACTAATATCCAACATATATAAAGAACTCAAGAAGGTGGACCTCAGAAAATCAAATAACCCCCTTAAAAAATGGGGCTCAGAACTGAACAAAGAATTCTCACCTGAGGAATACCGAATGGCAGAGAAGCACCTGAAAAAATGTTCAACATCCTTAATCATCAGGGAAATGCAAATCAAAACAACCCTGAGATTCCACCTCACACCAGTGAGAATGTCTAAGATCAAAAATTCAGGTGACAGCAGATGCTGGCGAGGATGTGGAGAAAGAGGAACACTCCTCCATTGTTGGTGGGATTGCAGGCTTGTACAACCACTCTGGAAATCAGTCTGGCGGTTCCTCAGAAAATTGGACATAGTACTACCGGAGGATCCAGCAATACCTCTCCTGGGCATATATCCAGAAGAAGCCCCAACTGGTAAGAAGGACACATGCTCCACTATGTTCATAGCAGCCTTATTTATAATAGCCAGAAACTGGAAAGAACCCAGATGCCCCTCAACAGAGGAATGGATACAGAAAATGTGGTACATCTACACAATGGAGTACTACTCAGCTATTAAAAAGAATGAATTTATGAAATTCCTAGCCAAATGGATGGACCTGGAGAGCATCATCCTGAGTGAGGTAACACAATCACAAAGGAACTCACACTATATGTACTCACTGATAAGTGGATACTAGCCCAAAACCTAGGATACCCACGATATAAGATACAATTTCCTAAACACATGAAACTCAAGAAAAATGAAGACTGAAGTGTGGACACTATGCCCCTCCTTAGAAGTGGGAACAAAACACCCATGGAAGGAGTTACAGAAACAAAGTATGGAGCTGAGATGAAAGGATGGACCATGTAGAGACTGCCATATCCAGGGATCCACCCCATAATCAGCTTCCAAATGCTGACACCATTGCATACACTAGCAAGATTTTACTGAAAGGACCCAGATGTAGCTGTCTCTTGTGAGACTATGCCCGGGCCTAGCAAACACAGAAGTGGATGCTCACAGTCAGCTAATGGATGGATCACAGGGCTTCCAATGGAGGAGCTAGAGAAAGTACCCAAGGAGCTAAAGGGATCTTCAACCCTATAGGTGGAACAACATTATGAACTAACCAGTACCCCTGAGCTCTTGACTCTAGCTGCATATGTATCAAAAGATGGCCTAGTCGGCCATCACTGGAAAGAGAGGCCCATTGGACACGCAGACTTTGTGTGCCCCGGTACAGGGGAACGCCAGGGCCAAAGGGGGGGAGTGGGTGGGTAGGGGAGTGGGGGTGGGTGGGTAAGGGGGACTTTTGGTATAGCATTGGAAATGTAAATGAGCTAAATACCTAATAAAAAATGGAAAAAAAAACATATATTTTTAAATTTACATTTTAGTACATTCATTTCCATACTAGCTTGTCTTAATTTTTAACCCTTTCCAAAATTTCACATTAAGAGGATAAGAATTCTATCTCTGTGGATTTTTAGACATTTCAGTTTGTATGTGTTTCATCTAAAGCAGAATTTCTCAACATGAAGCTCTATTGACTTTGGGGCCAGATTTTCCTTTGCTTTGTGAGGTTGTCTGTTGTTGTAAACTGCTCAGAAAGATGTCATGGCTAAATAAACCAATATCTCTACCTCTGTTAGTCAACAAAACTATCCACACACATTACAATTCCCTGGTTGGTAAACTCTTCCCCACTTAAGAACCATTGATCTAGGATTGGAGAGATGGCTCAGCCATTAAAGGCTAGGCTCACAACCAAAAATAAGAACCACTGATCTAAAGTGAATTTATGGTGTGTAGATTTCTACAAAGCAACTTCCTCCTTTCCATTCTTACACTACCCTCTCTCTTTCTCTTGTTTTTCTTTCTTTGTTTTTTCTTTCTTCTTTTCTCCCCCCTGCCCCATTTTTCTGTGCTAAGACTTAGCCTAGGGCCCCGTGCTTGCTAGACAAATACTTACTACTGAGCAATATACCCTGTCCAAGTGTAAGTTTTCTTTATGCAAAGGGATCTATCATGATTACTCTATGAAAGACCCAACAAGCAGCTGAAAAAAGTCAGATGCAGATATTTGCACCCAACCAGTGGACAGAAGCAGCTGACCTCTGTTGTTGAATTAGGGAAGGCTGAAAGAAGCTGAGGAGAAGGGTGATACTGTAGGAGGACCAGCAGTCTCAATTAATTTGGACTCCTGAGATCTCTCAAACACTGGACCACCAAACAGACAGCATACACCAGCTGATATGAGGCCCTCAAGATACATACTGTAGAGGACTTCCGGGTCTGTGTTCATTCAGAGATGATGCACCTAACCCTCAAGAGACTGGAGGCCCCAGGGAATTTAGATGTCGGGTGTGGTGGGGGGGTCAGGGCATCCACATGGAGATGGGGTGCGGGGTGAGGGGAGGAGGTTGTGGGATGTGGATCAGTTGGAGGGTGGATGGGGGGGACAGGGAATGGAATATGGAGTGTAAAAAATAAATTAAAAATAAAATAAAAAAAAAAGGAATTTGTGCAGAGTAATTCTCTCATTCTCTCTGTTATCTGGGAGCCACTGTCCATGACTCCTGCTTAATCCTCAGCACCACATATGAAATTGGTGGCTAAGAATCCTGTCCCATGTTTATATTAAGGATAACTTAGTATCAAGGTATCCTGTGGTTATGTCTTGGTCAAGAGTTTAGCTATGCTTTCTTTAATCTCAAGACCACTGAATTTCCTGCAGGCCATTAAACTGTTAACTTGCATATGGTAGCTTTTCTTAACTTATTTTTAAGACCTGTGCCAGTCATATAATGAACTTTTCCTGTTTTCCACCTTCTCTATTGTATAGGAATGGAGCTCACTGCCTATACTTGTTCCTGTGTTGGGAAGTTTCTCTATTCACAGTGCTGCTGGTTCTGCTTCACAGAGGTGCTCAGTTTGTAAACACTGCTCTCTCTCTCTCTCTCTCTCTCTCTCTCTCTCTCTCTCTCTCTCTCTCTCTCTCTCTCTCTCTGTGTATGTGAGAGAGCGAGAGAGACAGAGACAGAGAGACAGAGACAGAGAGACAGAGAGACAGAGAGAGAAAGGAGACAACTTTTGTGGATTTGGTTCTCTTCCCATATACTATGGACCAATAGAATGGTTCAAACAAAGGTTTAAGGTGATAGTTGTGGGATGCTCTATGAGATAAAATTCTTGGATGTTATTATTATCTCAGGAAATGTGAAACTTATCGAGTTATTTTGCAATGAAGAATAACAGTTCTGTCCCGAGAGAAGCTCTGCTCTTGGGATGAGGACTGAGCAAGAGGCAGATACTTGCCACATTATTGTAAAGTGGGAACAGAGTGCCCAGAGGGATATCTGGGAGGTGGAGGCTCTCTGGTTCCTGCCAGCAAGAACCTTATGACATCCTATCAGCTAGACTGGAGAGCAGGAAGACAAACATGAGCAAGGAGAACCTGTCCTCCCAAAAGAAGCTGGGCTCCTCTGTTCCTTCATCTTTGGAGGAAGCATTTTCTAGCAGACACTCACTATTATTCTTGTTTTGTTAGCCAAGTCATTGTCTAAGGTCTGGAGTGTGTTGTTTCACTTGTGTATTAAATTACGAACTAAGGTGTGGCTCTTTGACCTTCAGAACCTAACATTGCTCATGAGTAGCACTGTTATTGTAGACCAGTCCACTGCCAAGACAAACATCCTCTCTTCGTGACTCTGGCTTTAGAGGGCTTTAAGTCTCACCTCCCAAGGCATTTTGACTAGAAGAGAACTACTTCCCTTTACCAGGGTCTACAGGGGGAGTGCAGGCACAGTGTTTTTCTCCAGCAAGTTGTGTGCTAGGTAGACATCACTGCATCTCCTGCTTATTTTGTTTCCTAATGCTCTCAAAACAAAGGCTCTGACTGTCAATGCAAAGCTTCAGGTATGGCTCTGTGGGTAATGCTCTGCACCTTTAGAAAACATGACCACTTATTCCTGTAAAGAGCCCTTAATCAAACATTTAAGTAAATTAAATATTTGGCAAATGATGTCATGTACTACATTCTCTTGACCTTACTTAAAGACTTGGAAAGAGCATAATGCAATTAATTTTGTTCTAAATGCTTATCTATTGCCGTGGAACACCTCTTACCACATCTTTAAAGTCTTTTGCCTTTCACTGGAGTTATCAACACTTTAGGTATATTGTTTATTGGATTGTAAATTCTTAGTAAGGTACTTATCTTGTTTATCTCCTTGTTCAACTTTAACCTGGTTTAACCATATGTAGGAAGACAGGTCTTTAATAATGTCTGTAGGATTAATTTGTCACCAAAAAGAAAAAGAAGATGGTGTGTGGGGGTCTATGTCTGTAATCCCAGTGCTTGGGAAGTGGAGGCAGGAAGAGCAAGAGTTAGAAGCAATCCTGGGCTGCATGAGATCTTGTGTCAAAAAGGGGAGTGGAGTGGAAAGATGACTCAACAGTTAAGAGCACTGGCTGCTTTTCCTGAAGACCTAGATTTGGTCCCAGGTCCCACATGTCAGCTTCCAATTGCCTGTAATTCTAGTTCCAGGGCATGTAATGTTTTCTTCTAGACTTCATGGACACTGCATGTATGTGATACACAGGCATACATGCAAACAACACACACACACAAATAGAGAGATCATACATGAAAGGGAAACTCCCTCTAACCATTTTATCTCCTCATGTCCTGTGATGTTAACATATATACAGAAAGAAAGGATGCATGAGAACTAATTTTAATAATATTTATTTGTAACTTATGTGCTCAAATACTTTCCCTCCTATGATTCATTTTCAAGGCTAAGATAAATAGTGGATACTTTAATATTGGCTCTTTTATGGACATAGTTGAATTGGAAGCCTTTTTCCTGTGTAATGCTTACATTTTCTCTCTCTCTCTCTCTCTCTCTCTCTCTCTCTCTCTCTTTCTCTCTCTCTCTCTCTCTCTCTCTCTCTCTCTCTTTCTCTTTCTCTCCCTCTCTCTGTTTTGTAAATTTTCCATATAGGATTCTATTAGTTAGAATCTAGGCAGGAAAGCAGATCTAGAATAAGTGTTATAGTAATTATAGAGGATAAATATTTAAAAACTAAGGGAAGAGTTGGGTGTACAACTGTTACAAAAGGAAGGACATTAGGAACCAACAGAGTCACTTACTTTTCCCTTTAGAGTATTTGCACAGGTAAAGTCAGAGTTTGTGGGTAAAATCCGAAAAACTGTGCATGTTTCATCACTCAAGTGGAATTATAACAGAAACTCAAGTAAATATGTACAGAAATCTGCTGTATTCATATAGCTATGGTGTCTTGTGGAATGACAGACCAAAATTTTTAAGTAAGCAGGATCCACATTGATCAGCAGTGAGGAAGATGGACTGGGGACAGTGAAAGACAGATAAGAGAAGCTGGAACCTGGTGGTCAGTTTGCATTCTGTCCTTACAATATCTCAGGACAATGAGATCCATAGAATAATGCTCCCACCTACTAAGTCTTATAAAAAGTTTCTGCTTCTGCAAACATTAACCTAGAATCATATGGAGATCTTTCTGAAAATCTTTACTTCTATGTTATTGATGTTAATAATAGAATGATTTGGCATCATAATACTGTAATAATTCTGCCTATTGACCCAGTCTACTGAAATCATTTTTGGAATGTAGGAAGGAGCTCAGAAAATAGTTATTTCACACACTGGGTTATTTGGTATTTCATTGGCAATTCAGCCATGTTTTTTATGTTTATTCCCCAAGATCTGTAAGTAGTTTGGGGACTGTCTCTCATCATCTTGGTATTTGAACGCTTGGTCCCAGTTGGTGGCACTGTTTGGGGAGGTTTGGGTGGTGCAGCCCTGCTGGAGGAAGTATCACTGGGGGTGGGCTTTGTGACTAAAAGCCTCACATCATTTCTATGTTCTTCCTCTGCTTTGTGTTTTCACTAAAGGATGAAAGCTTCCTGCCACATGTCTCTTGCTCAGAGCCCTGCTTCCCACCGGGATGGACTCTTCACTCTTCTGGAACTAGAAGCCCCAATAAAAATTCTTTATTCAAACGGCCAGGCGTGGTGACACACGCCTTTAATCCCAGCACTTGGGAGGCAGAGGCAGGCAGATTTCTGAGTTTGAGGCCAGCCTGGTCTACAAAGTGAGTTCCAGGATAGCCAGGGCTACACAGAGAAACCCTGTCTTGAAAAACCAACCAACCAACCAACCAACCAACCAACCAACCAAACAAACAAACAAACAAAAAACTTTATTCTGTGAGTTGCTTTGGTTATGATGTTTTCTCACAGCTATGGAAAAATGACTAATACATGGTCCTTTTACCCCATGGCGTAACTTGCCCTTACTAAGAAGTGATTTTCATGTCTTTATCCTGTTTATCTGGATGTGATCCATTCAAAGGGGCTTGGCCACTTTTGAGGTTAGACAGAGGAAAAAAAGACATTTTCTGCTCCTTTCTCTCCATCTGTTAAGATGCTTGCCCATGGAACAAAGCTATCATTTGAAAAGAAGCTAGGATAGGTGGAGAAGCAACGTGTGGGTATGCTAGCTCTTGGTCTTTGAATCTCCTTGCAGAGGCTCCACTGCCTTCAACAGAGATAAACCATTTTAATTATACCTGATTTCTTACCAACGGATGCTAAGAAGAAATAAACCATTATTGTTTAAAGCCACAAACTTGGGTGGTGAGTTAAAATAGAAATAGACAACTAGAACAGATGAATCTGAACAGTACCATCTGCTCTTGTAATGATCCACCTTCATTTTACTGTCTTCCATGGTTTTCCCATCTCCCCAGGAAAACTAAATAGCTTTCTGGCTATTATAAGTCATTTGAGCCAAGGATACTCTGTTGGTAATATTTGCCACTGTGTGCTGGCTAGTCTTATGTCATAGGCTAGAGCCATTTGGGAAGAGGGGCCCACAATTGAGCAAATACCTCCATCAGATTGGCCTGAGGACAAAGATGTGGGCATTTTCTTGCTCAACGACTGATGTGGGAGAACCCAGCTCATTGTGGGCTGTGCCATCCTGGGCTGGTGGTCCTAGGTTCTGTAAGAAAGCAGGTTGCATAAGCTATGAAGAGCAAACCAAGAAACATCCTTCATGGCTTCTAGCTCCTGTCTCCGGGGTCCTGTCTTACTTTAGTTCCTGTCCTGACTTCCCTCAGTGATGGCCCATTATCTGGACCTGAACGTATAAGCTAAAACAAACTCTTTCTACTCAGCATGATTTAGTCATGGTGATTATCATGACAAGAGAAACCCCCAGAAATCAGCACTGTGGTGTGTGTATTGCTGTGGTGTATTGCTGTGGTGTATTGCTGTGGTGTATTGCTGTGGTGTACTGCTGTGACAGGGGTGTCCATATTGTTCGGCGAGGATTGTGGGAAGACAAAAAAAACCATACAGTATTCAGAGCTCAAGTAGTTGGTCCCAACAATTAATTGGGACTGGATTACAGATTCAGAGGTTAAGTCCATTATCATCAAGGTTGGGAGCCTTGATAAGAATAAAAAACAAAAACAAACAAACAAACAAACAAACAAACAAACGAACATTAGAGAAAGTAGCCTTTCCTGATACCATTCATGTGGCACAACAGGGACTCACATGTAATGAGCAGGCAATAAATAATATTTTTCCAATAAATGAATAAATTAATGTGAATTAGTATTGAAAGAAGATTTACATGGACTCATGATGGCTTTTATTAAGGATTATGTTAAAAACTTGCTTTGGTAGTCTGTGGCCCAGGGCTTGTACCACACAGTAAAGTTAGAGAGACACAGATTGGGTGTAGTCGCAAGTAGTGATCCTGTAGTGTTTCAGTTTGCTCTAAGGTAACCCAGGGAACCTGAAATATCTAGTTATGGATTGTGCTATTTGATATTGATTGTTGATGTGACAAGACCTGGACTCATTTGGGATACAAACCTCTGGGGGTTTCTATGAAGCGTTACCTAGGTTAGGTTAGCTGAGATGGGAAGATTCATTCTGTGAGTGCATCCATGCCATGAACTGGGGTCTCCGACTGAGTAAAAAGAAGGAAGGCATCTACACTTTAATATTTATCGATCTGTGTTCTCTCTTCGGAAGCAATGTGACCTGTCACCTTATGCTTCCTGCCACCCTGACTTCACCATCCTGATCAACTATAATGGAGCCAAAATAAACTCTTCTTCCTTTAAGTTGCTTCAATCAGATATTTTGTCATAATGAGAGATAAGTTCCCAATACAGGAATATAAATGAGTGTTTCCTCAAGTAATTTAAGAGATTTTCTTGACAGCTTATTCCCCAAGGCCAGGGTTTAAGTTCTGCTGCTACTTCAGACAATATGGAGCTGCTCCTTACACCTCACAGGAGTCCACAACCTTCACCACCAGGCTCCCGCAGACACTTGCAGAGCCAGTGAGGCTGGTGCCCTCAGACAGCGTTAGTGTTCTCTTTCTCTGATTGGATGCCATTGATAGTAATGTCATGACACACAGATAACATGTATCGCACGGAACTCTTACCGATACCATCGTAAATATAATCTTTGTCAAAACATAATTCTGATTCAGCTGTCCCTTGGAAACATGAAAATTCATTGTTATGCATTTGACTGTCCTGTTTCCTGGATTTTTGTCCAAAGCCAAGAACTATAAATTCACCTTTTAAGTCAATCTCTTTCATGAACTTACTCTCTTAATCTCTCCATTTCAGTCATGTCTCTTTCTTGAAACTTCCATCTCTTGCATTACTGAGATATTTACCATGATATCTAATTTCTAACTTGTTGTTTTTTCCTCACATGGCTCTGGTAGTTTTCTTGAATCCTTACAATAACTCAGTACCTTGAAGAGAGATGTCATACTACCTCTGTAGCATCCCAAATATTCTACACAGAATTAAACAAAAGAAAAAAGTATACATTTTACTTTTGCTGCTGCTGTTTTGAAGATGTTGGAAAAAATATTTCTTTGTTCAAATGGATCAAATATCATGAAATGAATCAATGAATCGACCGTGCTATGTCCAGGAAGGGATGAACATCTAGCTTCAATAGAACCATAAGAACGTCTGGCTACATGTTACATGTGCCCAGGATATGTGAAGTATCCAATATACATTCAGTAAAAGAACTGGTCTAAACAAATCACACGATCATATGCCTTCCGCTCTATTTCTAACCAAAGTTGGTGGGATGCTCCTAGAGACTCGGGGAAAGGACCAAATGCTTACTGACAGGCTTCTTGCCTGACACCTCCCAGACTTCTCAGAAAGCCAATGACAGGATCTGGGCTGGAATAGAATGTTGACAGACAACAGAATATAGTGCTTAAGCAGGGCTAAGAGAATGGAAAAATTGATTCATAGGAGGCCCATTCTGCCAGTTCAGGGGCGGTTGGAGGAAGTGCTTTCAAAACACACTGTGCAGAGGCTGGCACACATGCACAGGATGACATGCCAAAGCTTGCAGCCTCTGCATCTGAGACAGGGTGGGTTCTACCTGGCTGAATCATAACCTTCAAAGGCTATGGGACTGCCCAATTATCTGTATATCTGCCAATCTTTCAGCATGGTTTGAACTGATATTATTAAGGCAGAGACCAAAGAGGGAAAAAGCAGTTTGGATATAAACAATTAGTAGGCAGGCTTGCACTTCAAAAACCACCACATAAAATATTCTACTTTATGCTAACTACCCTGTGCTTAGAGTAAACTCTATTTCAAATGGTAAATTCCCTGGTGGCAACTATATTATCAAAGTTAAGTATTTTAGGTTTCCCAGCCTTCACACTTATTTGTACCACTGACTATGTCACGAGAACATGGCCATGATCTATTACATTCAGGGTCGGTTTCATAAATCACATATTGAATAATAGATTGCTTAGCAACTGCCACATACAGTGACTGTTATTATGGAAGGGGGTGGCTTAGCTTTTCTTGATTGTGAAAAAAAGAAACCTGTTTAACCAGATGACTTCATCGTATCCTAGTGATTGAGGGGAAAACAGAACAAAAGGCTGATAAATGCAAGAAGATAGCTCTTCCTTGGAATTGGTCCTTAGGGAAGAATAGTGCTGGGGTGGGGTAGGTCATGACCCACTCGCAAGAGATGAAATGAAGTTGTGGTGAACACTCACAAGAAGATCTTCAACCTTGTGTCCGAAGTAGATGATGGAAGACAAAACATGTCCAATGATGTGAAAACATTGAGGTTATTGGCTCTCAGTTGAGGGAGAAAACAGGGCCATTGTTATTTAGAAGCAGTAATTACAGTCAGTCTATGCTGTCTGGTTCAATGAAATCCATTTTTTTTTTTTTTGGTAGTATTTCACTAAAGTATTCCAATTTCCTAGTAATTCTTCTGTGAAAAAAGAAAGGATTTTACATTTCATTTTGTGGGTATTGGAAGATGCTCCCCCTCAGCTCATTGCTGAGGAATACATAGAAAAGCCTCCCAGCTGCCACCATGGGGTGGCTCAGACTTGGTGACTATACATACAGTGAGAAGGGAAAGTTGTTTGTGACAGCACACCGGGGCATAGTCTTTCCCTTGTAGATGCCTTTGGTTTTGCTAATGTCACATCTATCTGGGGTCAGAGGACACCTGAAAAACCTTTGTCAAGAAAAACTTACACTTGGACCTGTCACATGTAGAGAGCAAGTAAAGACGGTCTCATGGGAAACTTCTGGTGTGTGCAGGAGACTGATAATTTTCAGACTGAAGGAATGTTATTTTTATTTAATCATTTCTGCCACTCCACTGGGTGTGGCAGAAAAGCTCAGACTTGTGCAGCATGTTGGTGGTTCTGAGATGATTTTTCCAAACTCCAGAAAGTTGTATGGTTGTTCTAAAACACTATGGTATGAATATTTACATAGGGTTTTTTTTTTTTTAAGAATAAAAAAAGTACACCTTGGGAAGAAATTTAGGAGTGAAACTTTATGTAGATTCAACTAGGATGATGAGTTAATTATTCTAACAGTGTTGGCAAATGACAGAAGATGCACAGAACCACGGAAGAAAAAAATGGTTGTCTTACTAATTACAAGGAAAATCAGAACAAACAAAGGACAGTACAGCAGTGGTGGGAAGGAATGCAAGATTTTTGTGATCTAGAATAAGGAAGGACTTCCTAAACATGACACACAGGGCCAAAATCCAAAGATAAATTTAGTGTTGTCATCCAGAAGGTTTATTGTCAGCATATTTGGACACAGGACAATTTGGAAAACATGTTTGTGGTATAATACAACCTCAGGTGCTCAAGAAGGTATAATTACATCGAAACTCAACTCAACCTAAGAAGATGGTTCCAGAGCTAGGCTACATGTATTAGCTGAAGGGCCCAGGGAAGGATCTGGTGTGGTCTCAGTCATACAGATAGCGTACAGGTCATTTGGGCTTTTAGCTATCTCTGGTCCTGATTGTGGGAACCCCTGTTCATACAGATGGTCTAAGGGTCATTTAGACTGTTAGAAACCTCTGGTCCTGGTTGTGGGAGCTTGATATGGCCTGACTCAACAGAAAATGTAGACCACCAGGCTATTAATCACCTACAAGTCCCAGCTTTCTGGGTGAAAAAACCCCAAAGCTTTATGTCCATTCCTTCGAAAGGACAATCCTGTGCAATTAATATTCCTGGTTTCTCTGGAGATTTGTGGGTACAAGGACCTTTGTGTTCCCAGCAGAAATGTATTGCTGGGGGTGGGCTTTGAGAGTTTACAACCTTGTCCCTTTTCCAGCTCATCCTTTTTGCTTGTGTTTGAAGCTATGAGCTCTCAGCTCCTTGCTTCTGTAACCATGCCTCACCTTCCCATGCCAAACTCTCACCCTCTAGAACTGGAGGCCAAAATGAACTCTTTGTTCCTTGAGTTGTCTTTGGTCACAGTGTTCTATTACAGCAATGGGAAAGTAACTGACACAGAGTGCTTCCTGCTCCTACAGAGGACTGGAATTGGATTCCATCACCCATGTCAGGCAGGACAGAGCTGCCTCTAACTCTGGCTCCAGGAGATATGAAACCCTCCTCTGGCCTCTGTGGATACCTGCATGTATGTGCATACATAGACATGTATAAATAAAAACAAAATATATCTTTAAAAATACATCATAATAGATGTTATAAAAGGAATATATAATATCGCAAGGATCTCGTAAACACATTAGGGAAACCAAGAGGAAAATGTTGAATTAGTCTTTCATTGCTGTGCCATAATATTTGATATGAGTTAAGGCAAAACAACAAAACAAAAAATAATCAAACAAAAAAATGTATGTTGCCTCTTGGTGTTGGAGGTTGCATTCTGTGACCTGGCGCCATTGCTTTTCAACCTAAATGTGAGGCAGAAATCCAAGCTTGAGTGTCTATGGTGGAGCAAAGCTGTTTACCTCATGTCGGCCAGGAGAGCAGGAGAAAGAGTGAGAGAGAAGAAGGGATGAGTGGTGGGAGGTAGACTGACAGACAGAGACTGGGACAAGATAGATCTTTCAAAGGCTCCCCTCCAACTCTGTTGCTCCCAAATCCAATTCAATATGACCTTAATAAGGGGTTAGTTTATTGAAGTCATCACCTTTATGGTTCAGTTATCTCTTGATAGCACCAACCTCTAGGGAGCCAACGCTAGACATATGAGCTTTTTGGGAGAGCTTTTAGCCCTTCATGTCTAAATGCCAACAAATATAAATGGCCAACAAACATATAAAATAAAATGCAGTAATGATGAAATAAATTGAAGTTAAAAGTATTTACTATTTTATTGGTTGTAAAATATGCTAAAAACTGTTGATAACCAGTGTGTAGGGAAACTTAAGGAATGAACCCCTCCTGCCCCTAACTGTGGAAGGAATAAACAATAGTTCAAATTATAGAAAGAAATCTTGCACCTATTGTCTCAAAATGTCAAATCCACCCAGTGTTTTTCCTGTATCTTTGATTTTAGGGATTATCTGCTGATGTAGGATCATACAAGCTGAGGCAGATGTGAGATACACAGTGGTCCTTCTGGCATAACAAAATGGAAACAATCCAAATATCTGTATTCAAGTATGACAAACCAGGGCAAAGTCATACAATGTAGTTATTTTTTAAATGATAATGTCAAGATAATTTTTTAATACAGAGAAACACCCATGATATATTGGTCAAAGGAGTCACAAATTAACAAATTGTATAACAGCTTAGTAGATACTCAGTTTATGCACATAAAAGGTTTGTATAAATGTTTTCCTCAACATAGTTATGGATTATGACAATGAGAAATGACAAAGATGTGTTTTAGGGAACACTTCCTTGAGAAATCTGGTATGAACATAAGAGTGTACTTATGCAAACCTTGATCTATAGGCCAGTCACTCAACATGGCCTTTGAACGTCATCCAGATACATGGTAAATACAAGATGCAGGACACTATGATTAGCTTAGCATATTGTATTAAACTATTTTAAAAATAAGCAGAGGGGCATTCTAAAGTAATGAAATAATCAGCACAGCCAGTGTTATGATCTTGAACGTCTCGTGGCTTCAGAAGGGCCACAGACAACATATAAGCAAAGCCCCTCTCCTCCCTAGTAAGTATCTTTTGTATATCATTATGCAATGTTTCCATATACTTTTATGATTGATAGTGAGCAGGTTTGTTATCACCAGAAACATGTGAGTAAGATACCGAACTTCTAATACAACAGATAAAATGACACTGTACAATGGGAAATTCTTAGTTCCATTATGATTGTATGGTATGAGCATGTTACATAAGATCTGTTGTTGACTGATATGATGTTATGTGGTACAGCACATGTTGGATTTCATTATATAACTTCTCAAGTGTACGGAAGGCTGCCAGCCTAATGAACATCCTTGTGTTTCCTCTCTGGATTCAAACCTGAGGTTTTGCTCTAGTCACTTTGTTTCTCTGTACACACGAGTATCCACATGTCTTCCTGTATATTTGATAGCACAGAATTGCCTGATTAATGACCTTTCTGCCGTTAAGACTCAGATTCTACTTGAACAGGTTAACTGGTGAAGACCTCACTCCCACCAAGTGCAAGATACCATGTTTTCAGTTATACCATCTAACAAACTTCCACCTGAAGTGCACTAAAATCTGCATGTTTAGGTGACTGTAAAACACTGTTTGGAGACTATATTTTTCCTCAGATAAAAAACATGATCAAATGTAAAATTTATTCAATTAAGTTAAGTTGACTATATCCCAGTTAGAGTCCATGTTATAAACAAAGACTTTTACAGAATTTTTTTAAAAAGCTGAATGACAAGCATTTAAAACTTAAGGACTGGAAGGCTCTTAGGGGGAGAGCTAAGTACCTCAGTCAGTGGGATAAGCTTTCCCCTACAGGATCTTCGTGAGCAACCACAAAATAGAGACAGTGGGCCCTGGGAAAATTTCAGCCTGTCAGAGAGGCAGATGCTAGGTCTGACAGGCATGCTGGCACCCTTCCGACCTCTCCTTCAGAGTTCAGCTTCCCTTTCTCAATCTCTCTGTTTCACCCAGCTCTCCCACACTACCGGAAGTCTGATCATTCTCTTGTCACTCTTTTTTTTTTTTTTTTTGGGTGGAGGTTGGTGTGTTGCCAATGATCTCATGTGGATGGTTGTAGTCAACTCTCTTGCAGTCTAATTGTTCCTAGAGTGTCTAGGGTCTATGTGTATGAGAACACATTGGAGTGAAAGATGCCTCTCAGAGGGTGATGAGACAGGATTGCCTGCTTTCCTCCCTCCTCCTGTTTGGCTCTGGCCTCTTCCTTTCCCTCTTTTGGCTTTCTTATTCCTTCTTTCTCATTTCCTTCCCATTTTTCTCCTCTTCCCATTGGGAGATGCTTTTGAGATTTCTTCCCCATGAAAACTTTGTCTGACACTTCCTAGGTTTGGTAGTTCAACTGTGAAATCAGATTGTTATCTTCAGACTTGTCTGTTAGATTCTCTCCTAAACCATCAATCTTCTCACTCTGTCTCACCTCACAATACTCCTGTGGAGTCAAAGTTTCATTTCTCTCTCTCTCTCTCTCTCTCTCTCTCTCTCTCTCTCTCTCTCTCTCTCAATGGCACTTAGACTGTGAGTTAATGAGTATTAGAGATGTAAGCATGGATTTAGGTGCAGGTTTGAATATATTGATTTCCTGCTTTCCGTTCTAAGCATGCTTCTGCCGTTTTAGTGCTAGCACTCCAGCATTAGGATTTGAATGATCAGAAGTGTCATGTTCTACAAACTGGACACGTATGACTTTAAAATGGACATAGGTAGGAGGGAACTTTCGGCCTTCATTTCATTATCATAGCTTACTAAAGATTTGTACATTTGGGCTGGAGAAATAAAGCAATGACTGCTCTTCCATAGGTCCTGAGTTCAGTTCGCAGTACCTACATGCAGTTCCAGGGGATCTGCCTTACACACACACACACACACAGACACACACACA
The DNA here is from genome assembly GCF_000001635.26 of Mus musculus. Classification (NCBI taxonomy): domain Eukaryota; kingdom Metazoa; phylum Chordata; class Mammalia; order Rodentia; family Muridae; genus Mus; species Mus musculus. The sequence goes on from NC_000069.6 coordinate 117,050,539, forward strand.
CACACACACACACACACACACACACACACACAACATGGGCAAAACACCAAATGCACATAAAATAAAAATAAATAAATCTTTAAAAATTGATTGGTACATTTAAAAATAGTATTAAACTATCATTTTCCTTAATTAATTAAATTTTATCCTATTACGTATATAGTATATATATCATACATGTTATAATACCACACACACACACATATGAACTGCACACATGCACACATTTAAATCCAAAACTTACGGTAAAGTTCAGGTACTCTTGTCAATTTTAATTATGCTTTTGCTTCACAAGTCATTAAAGATTAGTATTAAGAACTTGTGAATGCCAGTTGAATTTCTATTTAAACATATCAAGATGAAGTCAGCTAAGAGACCTGAGATCATTGAAAAGGAAACAGAATAATACAACCAGGGAATGTTTTTAAGCTTTGCTCCAGCAGCCAATGAACCAAGGACCAGAAGAGTCAAAGTTTCAAAGGCACTTAATGCTGCTGGGCTCTCTCTCTGTCAACTCTAGAGCAGTAGACGTGTGTCTCTGTCAACTCTAGAGCAGCAGACGTGTGTCTCTGTCAACTCTAGAGTAGCAGATGTGTCTCTCTGTCAACTCTAGAGCAGCAGATGTGTCTCTGTCAAGTCTAGAGCAGCAGATGTGTGCCAAAATGTTTCAACCGAAACAGAAACCCAGAATTATTAATGAGTAGCAGAGATAATGCATAAATCTTCTGTAAAGATTATTGTAGGTGTTCTATGGGTTGCAGCTACAGTTGAAATGAAGAAATAGTCTCTTATGCTGAATCAAAAGGATGACTTGACAGCACCTCAAGGGTAATTCTGGAATTTTAACTCTATAAATCTCACACATTATGCTCAGGTTTCATGTAGTTCCACTAGTGACTGTCCCAACACCACGGATAGATCTGTATCTGCTTCAGTAACGTCTGTATGTGTAGATTAAAGCATTGGCTTTTCACATTAATAGAGCTTGCGGTAGCTAAAAGATTTCCTGTTTATCTAGGAAGAAAACTCCAATGAAAATGTACAGAAAAACCATGCCAGGAAGTCAACATCTCTATACTAAGCACCTACTATGTGCAGGATAGTATGTTGTACACCAAAGAGACTAGAAATGTGTTGGCCAATCAGCTTCAGGCTGTCTGGCTGTGCACTAATGTTAGCATTGCACACATGTAACATATGAACAATCAGATGTGAAAGAAAATTAGTAGGACAAGACAAAGCCCACTAATTGGCAAGTGAGGGGTGATGCTGATGGTGGCAGTGCCAGTGTTAGCTGATGGAGTTCTGTTTTGAAAGGGGGTGGAGCTTGTTTTAGTGGAGAGGGGTGTGAAGAAAGGATGGACTGATGTACTGCAAAGCAGCCTCAACCTAGGAAGGAACCTAAATAGTTAAAAAGCAAAAAGATTGATGTTAGATGCTTGCAGAACTCCATTGTTTACGTGAGGTAAATGCAGAGCAGGTGATGTGGGCTTTGCTGGAATAATGACCTGTTTGCCTTGCTGTTTGTGGACAGGCTGGTTATAATAGTCAGATGATATACTGTAAATTGCCTGAGAATTTGGGAGTTGTCTGATTGGATTTGTGTACAACTACCGTTTTCTCTAGACAGTGTTGACCTAGTGATTTGTGTTCTTTACGAATAATTATTTATATCTATTTTATGTGTATGCATGCTTTAACTGGATGTATTTACATACATCACATGTGTGCTTAGTACCTGTGGAAGATGCCAGATCCCCTGGACTGGAGTTACAGACAGTTGTTAGCTGCCATGTGGGTGCTGGGAATTGAACCTTTGTCCTTTGCAAAGGCAGCCAGTGCTCTTAACCACAGAGTCCTCACTCCAGCCCCTGATTTATATTCTTGGCTGCACATTTTCCTCACCACAGATACTTCACATAGCTGACCTTATTGGTGGGGTATTTATTTTGGGAATTCTTTTCCAATGCTTCTCACACAAATCAAAATTCAGGTTAGTTTATAGAGGAAAGATAAATATCTCAAATATCAGGAATGTTTTATACAAATATTTGACTCTATGTTAACCTCACCTAATATGTCTGATTAATCTTTGCTGACTTATATTAATATTAACTTTCCATTTTACTGCAGCTTATTCCATTTCTTTAGAATTTAAGGTGCACTGACTTCCCAATTAATTGCGCCTCAGTTGTCATCTAGGGGGAAACGTTTCCACTAATCTGAAGAAGGTGATAATTTTACTATCCAAAGGCACGATCTTGAGAAACTGTAGGTTTTTGTCTTTCAGCCTGATTCCACATAGCAACAACAGCTATAATTTGGTTCAATTAATTACATTAATAACTTCCAAGAGATCAGTCTTCAGAAGAGGGTAGGTTGTAGAATAGGACTTTGTAATAAACTATGAATTAAGTTTGGAACTGTGTACCTGAAACACACACACACACACATCACTGCATTTGAAGACAGACACAGACACAGACGCAGAAACAATACTTTTTTAACATGGTGAATACAGGACCATCCACTAAGAGGTGAGCTGGAAAATGGAGGTCAGCATGGTCCCTGCCTGGGATGGAGAGAACCATGTACAGAGCTCCGACACCCAGATGGCTTTGCCATGTAGAAAAGGTTGATAATTCTGGGCTCACACTCTCTGCATCTTGAGCTACTGCTTTGCCTGTCAGTGCGTGGCTTCCCTTCTGTAAAGTGCAGGCAATGTCCTTAAGACTGGGCTAATGCTCTGTAAATGTCAACGCCTCCCTTCCTCAGGGTTGCATTTTAAATGCCAAGAAGCTTCATGGGTTTGAACTCTCACTCCCAAGCCTGTCGTGATGTTTCAGAAGGTTATAGACTCTTTCGGAGGTAGAACCTCGATGGGGGAAGTATGTCACTAAGGATAATCCTTGAGGGTTTTATCTTGGCTCCGTTTCCTGTTCTCCCTCGGGTTTCTGACTGTAGGCACAATAGGACCAGCCACCTCATGCTCCTGCCACAGTGCCTTCTCCCTAATAATTGGGTGAATGTCCTCGGACAACATGCCAGACAAGCCCTCCCTTCCTTAAGTTGCGTTCCGTCGGGTTTTTGCTCCCAATAGTGAGATAAGTAATATACTCATATTGAACAAACTGTCAGTCTCACAACTACCCAAAGCTTGTATGCCCAGGAAAACAAACCTGTTAAAACAAAGAATACTGTTAGAAAAATTAACAAATGAATGGAAAGGAAAGATTTCCACAAATGTCCAGAGGAAAACCAGGTAAAAGAAAGATAAGGAAAGGAAGGAAATTACAGGCGTTACTAGAAAATGGAGTGGATTGTGTTTGAAAAGTTCTTGGTAAATTCAGGTTGCTTCTGGCTGCTGCATTTACCACGCTAATGCTAAGCCAAGGCTTACTGGGTTCCCAGTGGGCACAACTGGCTGGCGCCTGGGATTTTGCTTCCTAGGACAGGAACGATGCCACCAGGCTTTTTAGGAGCCAGGTCTGGAGCTTGTGTCTCTAGAATGCTACTGCGCATGTCAAGAAGGACTTCCTTTTCCCAGGATGCTTGTGTTACTCACTTTTCTGTGGCTGTGATGAAAATACCACGATCAAAAATCAGCTTAAGGAAGAGAGTGCAGTTTGCCTTATGGCTCCAGAGGGATAGAAGTCTATCATGGTGGGTGGAGGTATGGCAGGCGTGGCTAGGAAGCCAAAAGCTCACATCTTTAGCTGCAAGACCAAAGCACATGGAGCAGATCTCGAAACCCTGCCCTGTTCCCATCACTCAGTGACGTACTTCCTGCAAAGCTTTACCCCCTAAGTGTCCTCGAACAGCATCACTAATTGGGAACCAATTGCTGCAGTGCCTGAGACTATGGGGGGCCGCTCTCATTCAAACTGCTGTAAGACCGAGTGGCCCTGTTAGACAATGTCTAAAATATTTTTCTTGTTTGCTATCAGAAGCATCTCTGCCTTTGGGTTAAAATATCGTTTTCAGAAGGGATCTTCTAAGACAAAATAAAGTGGATCCATGAGAGCACCTCGTATATTTGCTTATTCTTTCCCCATGCGCGTTTCCCTTTCCTTCACTTAGCTCCTTAATACGACAGGCCATCGACTTAAGCTTTCTTCCCTCGCAGGGCTCAGCTTACTGGATACTCGGATGAGATGTCAGGGCAGTTGATAGGAGCCTATCCATGTTCCTGTAAACAAACTCACACTCTCCTGCAAACAACCTAGTAAAACTCACTGGGAGAGACAGACAGACAGACAGACAGACAGACAGACAGACAGACAGACACACACACAGCACGAAAGTAGGAGCGCTAGTTCTGCAGAGGAAGTGGTTTAGTGAGAATGGGAGAGGGATAAGATAAGGTTGTGTAAATATGATTGAGATATATTATGCACATATGTGGAAATGGGATAAAACCCGTTGTTACATATAATTAATGTATGTGAAGAAAACATCATAAAATGTACCTCACTGTACTGGCTAGTTTTGTGTCAACTTGACACAGCTGGAGTTATCACAGAGAAAGGAGCTTCAGTTGAGGAAATGCCTCCATGAGATCCAACTGTAAGGCATTTTCTCAATTAGTGATCAAGGGGGAAAGGCCCCTTGTGGGTGGTGCCATCTCTGGTCTGGTAGTCTTGGTTCTATAAGAAAGCAGGCTGAGCAAGCCAGGTGAGGCAAGCCAGTAAAGAACATCCCTCCATGGCCTCTGCATCAGCTCCTGCTTCCTGACCTGCTTGAGTTCCAGTCCTGACTTTCTTGGTGATGAACAGCAGTATGGAAGTGTAAGCCGAATAAACCCTTTCCTCCCCAACTTGCTTCTTGGTCATGATGTTTGTGCAGGAATAGAAATCCTGACTAAGACACTCACTGAAAGTATAGACTGTAAAGCTTGAAAAGTATCAGTTAGGACCCCCATTTTCAGAGAGGACGTCAAGTGGGAAAGCATTGTCCTCCACTGTTGTAGCATGGATCACCCCTCACCAAAGACACTGCTGAGCTATGTGGTCCAAAGGCCATGGGTGGGGGATGTGGGGAGTACGGAGCTCATTTGTGGGTGGAAGTTTTATATTAGGGAGAGCTTCTGAAACTTGCTTGGATTGCAGATGAAAAAATATGTTTCTGTGCAAAGGAACAGATTTAAAAATTAGACTATGTTTCTTCCTCCTAAGTGGTGAAAAACATGAATTACTTCTGGAAAAGGGTAAAATTCAGATAGGAAAAAAGTTTAAAACTCTGTTCAAATCTTGTGAGAAAATTTTAATTACTCAAAAATTTATGCAAATAACAACAGTTGTTGTTGATGCAGGGGCATCGAGAATTCAAGGTCATCCTTACATAACAAGTTTGAGATCAGCTTTGACTCCGTGAGAAGCTGTCTCAAAAACAAAACGGAGAAGAAAATTAAACTGAAAACAAACAAATAAACAATAAATTTAGTAGAAGCTGGGCCATGTTGACGCACACCTTTAATCCCGGCATTTGGCTAAGGCAGGTGGATATCTATGAATTCTAGGACATCCTGGTTTACAGACTGAGTTACAGGATAGCCAAGACTACATAGAGAAACCCTCTCTCCCCAAAAAATGAAAAAAAAAAGAATTATATATCTTGAGATTGGTGGTTTTCTTTTATTATAAATATTATATTTTCTTATAAAGTAGAGGTTCTAAGTTTTAAGAGTTGGCTTCTGCTCTCATCCCTGGCACAGATCTGAGTGGCCGTAATTTGAAGGATGAGGGAAAATTCCTGGCTGAGATTTATGAAGTTAAACCTGGAATTACTTCCAAATAGAGAAAAGCCGGTGTTTGAGTCATCAAGCCCTTGATATCACGGGGACACTCCGGAAGGAGAACGGTGAGTATGGACAGGATGGGGTAGCTATGCAGGCTCAGAGGTGTGAGTTTGAGAGCTTGGGATGGCACAAGGCGATGGTGGCTGGGAGGGGTGATCCACAGGCAAAGTGTGAGGAAAGCAGGACCCAGATAAAGCAGTTTCCTATAACACAACGTACCTGAGTTCTTCAGACACACACATACACACACACTCTTAAGAGTTTCCTAGGAGATTCACGCAGTAGCTTCTTATACTATCTTTTATAAAACATTTATTTAGTTTTACTTGTTTGCTGCTCCCCCTCCCAGTCACCCCTTCCCACAATTCTTCCCCCTTTCTCCTCTGAGTGGGCGCACCCCCCCGCACCCCCCCCCCGGGTATCCTTCCATCTTGGTACATCAGGTCTCTGTGAGGCTAGGTGCTTTCTCTACCACTGAGGCCAGACAAGGCTAGAAGAACATATCCCACATACAGGCAACAGCTTTTGGGATAGCCCCCATTCCATTTGTTCAGGACCCACATGAAGACCAAGCTGCACACCTGCTACATTTGTGGAGGGGGGGGGCGCTAGGTCCAGCCCGTGTATTCTCTTTGTTGGTTGTTCAATCTCTGAGAGCCTCAAGGGTCCAGGTTAGTTGACTCTGTTGGTCTTCTTGTGGAGTTCCTATCCCCTTCGGGGCCTGTAATCCTTCCTTCTATTTTTCCATAAGAGCCCCCAACCTCCATCTACTGTTTGACTGTGGGCGTCTGCATATGTCTAAGACATCTACTGTAGGGCGGGGAGCCTCAATCCCCTGAGGACAGCATCAATCCCCTGGAGCTGAGTGCTGGCACCCAAACTCTGCTTCTCTGAAAAAGCAGAGTATGCTCTTTGTTGCTGGATCATTTTTTTGCATCCCAGATTCATAGACTGTTTTTTGTTTGTGACAGGGTTTCTCTGTGTAGTCCTGACTGTCCTGGACAGGCTGACCTTGAACTCACAGAGATCTACCTGCCTCTGCTGCCCGAGTGCTGGGACTAAAGACACGTGCCACCGATTCCTATACAGTTAGATCATTATGTTACACTGTATTGGGACAGAAAGTTGGAAACGATTCCAATTGACACAAGTGAAAAACATTCAACTTGCCACAAACAGGAGTCTCCACAGAAGAGGAGACGGCAGTGGAGGAATTGTTTCCATAGGATTGGCCAAGGGCTGTGTCTGTTACTCCTGTGGGCGGGCCCAACCCACTGGATAATGTAAGAACGGAGGCTGAGCAAGACAGGGGAAGCAAGCCAGCAAGCAGCTTTCCTTCATAATTTCTGCTTCAGTTCCTGCCTCCAGGTTCCTGTTTGAGCTCCTCCTTTG